>NC_134210.1:58898280-59198280 GCF_965140235.1 Caretta caretta
CTGGCCTGCTGCTCTAAAGCCTTCTCTCCGGCCAGCTTTGAAGGGGAAAGTGCCACTTCTTTCTGGCCACTGGCTGCTCAGCTGTCCCTGCTCTTCAATGGGCCGGAGGACTCAGAGCCGCCCCCCCCCTTTTTTTCCCCCTCCGGCGGTGCTCCTCCTGCTGCGCCCCCCAATCGATCATCTTGCGCACCCCACTTTGGAGACCACTGCTTTAAGTACATATGAATCCACTTATGGCCACATAGAGTACTTCTGTTTCCTGCTAAAAGTGAATCTGAGCTCAGAAAGGTTGAATTTGGCTCAAGAGTCTCAAACACAGCTGGTATGACATGTTTGTATTTCTGAAAAACATTCTCCCTAATTCTGATACCGTATACAATATACAAGAGCTTTAATATAATATTAAAGTCATCTAGAGATAGAAAATACATAGAGTAAACTCTCAAAGATAAGTGATTGGATGATCCAGGGATTAGTAATTGGATATAGTGCTTTTCCTCTTGGTTGCTGACTCAAATTCAGTGCTCATCAGCAGAGACTGAAAGTTATTACCATCTAAGGACTGGTTAATGCCCTATGTGAAATGAACTGGGTAGTCCAGTTGCCAGTGATATTAGTTGTCAGGCTAAACAGGCCAGGATGGAATGGGCATGAGACTGAATTACCCTGTCACCTAGAAGCATAATCCCTTCACATCAGGTTGAAGCATCCTGGAGATGCTTACTTTGCCACTAACCATGCTGAGTAGGCAAAGGATATCCTCATCTAGGCCCATCAATCCAGTCCCCTCTATTAATTTGAGTGTTTAGAAATACATCAAGAGAAAAATTAAAGCCCTAGACAATGGGAGAGACAGACAACATTGTTTCTGGACAAAACTACTACAGCTTATAGGCCGCTTTGGTGTTTTCCCAACCCTCCTCATTACCAACCTTTCATCTTAAAATTTATTGTACATAATAATAAAGATTAAATTAAAAGGGAGAAAATTCTAGTCTTTGAGAAAAGGGGGATTTACAGAAAGGAAACTCTATTAATTCACATGTAAAACCTGAAAGTGGGTAAGATTTTTATTCATAACTTTATCTGTTGGATCACTGAGTCAAGAGTAGCTTATTACAGTTACATTTCTCACTGAATCATGGCTGTCTCTTTTCAGTAATAGCAGCAGGACATGGTCTGCTTTTCTGGTTAGAATTTCATTCTCGAAAAACATTCGGAAAATGTCAGCTCTCAACTGCATATTAACAAATAAAACAACCCAGCCAACTAATACAAACCTTATCAAAACTCCCACTTGGCATCTAGAAACTACAAGCCAACACCTATACACATACCTGAACCTCCTCTTAAAGCAGAGGTCATTTAAAGGTTTCATGTAGAGCTTCCATCTGTTTCTTCGCAATGGTATTAGACGTTTTCTCATTAAGCCTCACAATGAAAATAAAATGGGAATTGTGCAATTGTGGGTTCATCATTAAATTCTGAATAGTCAAAAACGGTACTTGGGCATGTGAAAAAACTTTCACTGTGCAACAAAGCTTTTAAAGCACATGCAGGATAGAACAAAAGTTCAGTTTACCTAAGGAGTTTCAAAAACTGGACTTGTGTAAACAGCTATTAGAACAATGGTTCCAAAACTGGCTAATTAACTTTATAGACTGATGTGGTCTGAGGGAAAATATACTTAGGCCTCAATCCTGCACTGAGACCCAGCCAGCCAGACCTTTGCACCTACATACAACCTCACTGAACCCTGACTGTCAGGCTACCTGTCTGAGAAAAAAGGCAAGTCTACAGTTTTAAAACTTTTTACATAGTTATTTATCCCTTGATAAGACCCTGAAGCTGGACTGGGAGCCTCATTGGCAGGCCCCTGTCTCCTTGCCCACTGAAGTCAATGGAGCTTTTATGGGTGCAATGGGCCATGTGAGGTGTGGTTCCTGGTGCAGCATTGAGGCTTTAGGTTATAAATATGTATGTAGGAAACTTTTACGTTGTATATTAACAGCTTTGGTCGGATAGGAAGCCAGAGAAGGTTTGGGGGAGGACTGGATAGTGGGGATTATTGGTGGCGCATTTAGTGGGAGCAGAAATGTGTGTATGTCCATTGAAGTGTGTGTGTAAAAAGAAAAGGAGTACTTGTGGCACCTTAGAGACTAACCAATTTATTTGAGCATGAGCTTTCGTGAGCTACAGCTCACTTCATCGGATGCATACTGTGGAAAATACAGAAGATGTTTGTTTTTATACACACAAATCATGAAAAAATGGGTGTTTATCACTACAAAAGGTTGTCACGGAGTGTGAGGGAGTCCAGGCCCTGCACCCCTCTTCCTAGGATTCACTGAGACTCTCAGCCAGCCAGTAAAACAGAAGGTTTATTGGACAACAGGAACACAGTCCAAAACAGAGCTTGTGGGTACACTCAGGACTCCTCAGTCAAGTCCTTCTGGGGGAGAGTGGTCGGTGTACTTTTGTAGTGATAAACACCCATTTTTTCATGATTTGTGTGTATAAAAACAAACATCTTCTGTATTTTCCACAGTATGCATCCGATGAAGTGGGCTGTAGCTCACGAAAGCTTATGCTCAAATAAATTGGTTAGTCTCTAAGGTGCCACAAGTACTCCTTTTCTTTTTGCGAATACAGACTAACACGGCTGTTACTCTGAAACCTGTGTGTGTGTGTTATATCTATCTACGCACACATACATGGTGGTGACCATTAAAACATCTATATTTACTAATGGGTAGCACATTATTTTTAATAATACAGCATCCAAAAGTGTGATGAACATTTCGGGGGGGGCGGGTCTAGCTGTATCATGATTATTATGTGCTGGTTTTGTGTGGTCTTACATGATATGTATTGTGCACCATGACAGTCTACTTTAAGAATGGTGCTGGGAGGCTACAAGCAATCTTAAGTCTGTGCTTTTTTCAGGGGGGGAAAAAACTTCTCTTTAGAAGAGTTTGTAGCTGCCCTGCAACAGCTGTTTCTTAAATTTATTTGAGGGTCTAATCATTCCAAATTTAAGCCCCAATCCTGTGCTGTCTAGCATGCAGGTGGACTGCTGTACCTGCACAGAACACCGTTAAAGTCAATGGGATTCCATGCTGATGCAAAATTCTGTCAGTCTGCTAGACAATATGTGGGGGCGGGGGCAGGGACAATGATATTGTGATATTGCATCACCACCTCATGGGCATGCTCACACTCAACCCCAAGTATCCACCTACTGAAATGGGATGGAAAACTGAATTCTTCTCTTCCTCCTCCATCACAAGGGGAACACACATTGGTGGGAAATGTAAAGGAAGCTGCCACTGCCCATGCTATTGTTGCTCTCTGGATAAACAGGTTTCAGAGTAGCAGCCGTGTTAGTCTGTATTCACAAAAAGAAAAGGAGTACTTGTGGCACCTTAGAGACTAACCAATTTATTTGAGCATGAGCTTTTGTGAGCTACAGCTCACTTCATCGGATGCATCGGATCCGATGAAGTGAGCTGTAGCTCACGAAAGCTCATGCTCAAATAAATTGGTTAGTCTCTAAGGTGCCACAAGTACTCCTTTTCTTTCTGGATAAACAGACTCCTTTAGCGTCCAGAGGTCTCAATCAATGCACCATTCACAAGCACTAAATTCTTATTTTTTTAAATGAAAATGCATGTTAGCTACAGAGCTACAAGGCTTAAAGGGATGTAACTCTGTACTTCTGGTAGAAAGAAGAAAAGCCAGCTCTGGCAGGCTTAATATACGGATTATAATTCACCTCAGAGCATTTCTGCTTCTTTTTATTGTATTATTTGGTGTTTGGTTGTGTTCTGCGTCGGGAAATTACTTCAAATGGTGCACATAAGTGTATTTGCGTAAGGAGAGTGGACTTGTGTGAGGTTTAGCCTGAAGAAAAATACATCACCCTCTAATGGACTCTGGGTTCAGCACCCAAAACTGAGGGAGGCAGCAAGAGCTAAAATAGTCTATCTAATGGGTTACGGGTTCTGCCTGGAGAGCAAGATTTCTGTCTGGAATCCTGCTGTGTTCTAGGTTTCACTGGGAGGAGTGTTATCTGCAGATTGGGCTAGTGTTGGTTCTGTAGCTGTTTGTGCGCCAAGAGTTCAGGGCTCTTCTTGATCAGCTACAGCAAAGCAGCCAGTTATCTGCTCTTCAAGAGTTTAGAGTGCTGCTATGCTAAAAGTACCACATGATGATGTTTTGGTCCAAGGCCATGTCAGAATGTGGTCATGCAGTGTCATGATTGCACTCTGAAACTGGAATTAAAATAGACCTTCAAATAAGACACATCTGTTGCTTGTGAGCAACTCTTATATATTAAGAGTTTTCTGCAGAGACTTAGGATGGTTCCTCTATTCCTCTATTCTATATGGCTACATTTTGTACTGTCACTCTCAGGAGGCACAGCACACAGGCGTGGCCCATGAGGAGGAGTGGGTATGCGAAAGTGGCTTTAAGCCTCCCAAATTCTGCCTGCTCCAGGAACCGGCCTACATTAGAGCACTCCCTACAGGCTGCTTGAACTTACAGCAGCCTCTGAATGTCTGCCTATGGGCTGCTCACAGCATGTCCCTCTGCCAGAGGCTGCAACTGGAGGAGCACGCAGTATAATGTATGCTGGCCATATGCTGCTCCTGAACCACGTGATATTTTCCCCCGAGGCTGTGAAATCTCTGTGACTGCTGGAATGGTGTAGAGGAGCTAGAGCAGGAGCCAGAATCTAGTCCATATTTTTTTGTAATATAGTGTTAAAGTGAACTATCCTTATAATGTTTAATGATACAGAACTCCAGTACTACAACAGTCATGATACGTAATTGTCTAAAAATAGGTGGTGATCCTCTGTCTAGCACACTGCGTATGCTGTATTGTTATTAATGTGCTAACAGTAGGTAAATATTGACTTGTTAATGGAAACCACTCTATTTCCATACATACATGACTACACACGGACACACAAATATATGTTCCCTAATAATGCCCGCTATCCCTCCTTCCCCAAATCTTTAATGGTCTGACTACTGATCAAAGCAAATGGACTAACCCATGTTTTAAAACTCCCTACATACATTTATACCCTACGTTATGTTTTCACTCAACAGACCATGATAATCTATTCAAATTAACTATCTACATTTTGGAATCATTCCTCTAATAGGTATTTATACCATGCCCATTTTTGGAAATTTGTTCTCGTGTGCTTTGAGAACGTCAATGCACAGCAAGAATTTGTTCAAGATACTAACTGCAGCCTCCCACAGTTAAAAACTTACTGGTGAGCCCACAATTGCACATTCCCCACCTCTTATTTCATTGTGTTGAGAGACTTTGCTGAGAGACTTTCTAGTACTTTCTAGTACTATTCTGAGGGAATAGACAGAACCCCCATACATTAAGTCCTTTCATGACTTCTGCTTTAAGGGAAAATTTCTGCCTTTAAATACATGCCCCACTATCCAGGTGTCAGACAATGGGGTTTTTGATAAGATTCCAGTGAACTAACACAAATCTCCTTCGAGGTGGAATGTTCTGTCTTTTATATTTGTGTTCTGAACAACACTGAGCACAAGTTCAAATCTGACATACAATGAATAGTAAATGTTTGAGAGTCCATTTGCCCATCTATAGAACCTTTGCCCACCCACTGAAGTCAGTGGGAGCTGTATTTTCTTAGAACCTTTGAAAAATAGCCCTTTTCTATTTAGGTGCCTAAATAGATTTGAGAGCTTAATTTTAAGCAACCAGATTTAAAAACTTTTAAAAACCATACCATCTAGGAGAGAAACATGCCTAAGGCAAGATGCTCAGACAAATCCAGAGAAGAGTACAAGCTTATATGTTTGTGTGTTCAGCTCACTGTCTCCTTTAGTGTAATGCTGGGGTGGACAAGGTTTTGTAGGCATCACAGAAGAAGTGAATCTTGAGGAGGGATATGAATGAGCAGGATAGGAGTGGGGTTTGGCATAGTGGCAATGGGAATTTTCTCCATACTCTTGGATTAAAATAATTTTGCCATGAAAATCTCATGCTCTAATGGTTTGCTCCCATATTGTCAAACCCCGATTCCCCACATTAAGACAAGATAAATGTGACTTGTGTGAGAGGACAGGATGCATCCCTCAGTCCAGAGGCAGGGAAATCTGGGATATAGAAGGAACTTTGGCTGATGGCACTGTCCCATATACTCTACATTTTATGAGCTTGATCTGCAACCTCTTAACAAGAGCAGTCCTTACTCATGTAAGTATACAAATAGAAAACATGGGATTGTCTGTAATTAGGAGTTTGCAGGGTTGTGCTCTAAGGTTGGTCCAGGCGTAAGTTTTCACTGGCGTAACTGTCAGAAATGTGTGTAACTTATTATTCTTTTGCCAACATAGTTATGCTAGTGAAAGCCTAGTGTAGGCACAGCTATACGGGTGTAAGGCACTTTAGACCAGTACAGCTTAATCTGTTTTTGCTGAATTAGAATAAGCTATACAACCATAAGTATTTTTATGTGGTAGTAATTTAAATGTGGTACTAATTAAAGCAGCAACATTTTAAGAATTTGGTTAACTGCCAGTGGGGACTTATCAGCTAACACACTGTTAAGTAGTACAATGCCATTATTTGGGGCCAAATTCTGCCATTAGTTGCACAAGGATGTCATTGTTTTCTATGGGAGCTGCATGTATGCAGAATTTGATCCTTCTGTGAACAACTTTTGGAAACAAACCTCAGTTTTCATGAAACAAATCCACAAGACATTCTCCTCTCTGACAGGCAAAACAGTAGGGTCACTGTATATTTACACGAGTGTAACCAAGAGTAGAAGTTGTCCGAGGAGCTCAGAAAATGGATGATCTATTTTCAGGACACTTGCTAAAACTGTGCCAGTGTATGTTTGGATGGGGAGGCGTGGAAGGGGAGGGCAGGGGAGGGGAGAGGAATGGAATTGTTGAGAATAAACAGTAGAAAATGTAGCATCACCAAACTTGGACAGTCCATATTTGGCTATTAAACAACGTTATCATTTTTTTCATGTCCTGCCAAAATATCTATCTGACCCAGTGTGTTTCATTTGGAGATTAAAATGTGGCCCTGTTTCTCCCAATAAACGTCTGATTAATATCCTTCCATTGTTGGCATCTATAACAGCATGAGCTTGTCCCCATATGTCCTGTGATCAGCTTGATTGAGCCAAGGTTATTAACCTTTTAACGTGGCATCCAATGCAAAGGTCATTGGCATACTGTTCAAAATCTACTATGTCAGAAAATGTTGACCAGCAGAAACTGAATTATCAATATAACACTATAAAACATAATTTGTGAGTGATTTCTAGACATCAGTGTATTATTGTTTTTATTTGTTACTTAGATAAAAGGAAAGGAATATTACTAAATGTTGCTAGAATTGCCAGGCCTCACAGATTAATCTGATGGTTGATGAGGGGAGGAGAAGCAGCTATCAGGCTGGCTCCGGGAGAGCACTGCTCCAGATATTCTTCCTTTCACTGCTTTGTTTTGTTTTGTGTATAACTTGTTCTTTTAGGCACAGGATTCACTGTGTACTTCTGGAGTAATGCCTACGAGGGGAGCTGGGGTGGGCACATGGAGGAAGGATTTTAGGAAGGGGGAAAGATTGAATTTAGATGGTGACTCTTCTTGTGCCAAAGCTCAGGCATCTGACCCCAAATAAAGAGAAGCAGCACTATCTTGCACTCGCTGTCCCATGGAAAGACTACATTGAATGCTGCATCAAATCTAGAGGACTGCATATAAAATGCAAGGGTGCCTGATACAGTGTTTAGAGCAAAGGACTAGGATCCAGCCTTCTGGATTTTGTTCATGCCTCAGTCACTTACTTTCAGCACATGACTTAACCCCCTTTATACCTTCGTCTACCCATCATAAAAAATCAGTATGATAATACTTCAAAGAGAGGCTGGGAGGTTTAATAAATCTCTAAGATAAAGGCTCACAGGGCTCAATTCAGTAAGGTGCCTAGTCACATGCATAGTCCCACTGAAATCAATGGGGTACTCAGGTGGTTAAAGTTACGCACATACCTGAGCATAGTGCTGAATGCGGGCCTTTGACAAGTGCAATTATTGCTAAAGTGCTGTGTGGAGGTGGCAGTAGCCTCTGTTGGATTTAAAATTAGACACAACAGAATTGGAAGAAAGTTTTATACTTTTGGCCAGGTTTCCAAAATGGCCACCAAAACAGTACATGCAAATATACTCTCACCTATTTAGGGTGTACAGACTTAACTACACATGCCAGCTGGATCGCTGTGGATGCATTTAGAAACTTTGGTCATGGCAGATGGGCTTGAAAACCAAAGTAACATTAACAGACTCATCACGATCTATGGACCTTCATTTAAAAACTCCTCATAAAATGGAAGAGATCCTCTATGTATTTGTTTAGAAACCACGGAAAATTCTATTGCAGTAAACAATACCAATATTTTATTGGTCAGATCATCAGCTAATGTAAATGGGCCCATTACCAGCTTATTTGACAGCTGGATGCCTATGATTCTGATCTAGAATATGAAGGAGACTGTGATACATCATGAATTGAGAAGACATTCAAAATATCAGTCAGGAAGTAGAGGGACAAAGAAAGGACCCATTTTTTTCCCAAACAGGGCCAAAAACTAATCAAAGCTGTCACGGAGAAAATGGAACTAAGGTATCTTACAAGAGAGCCCAGACACGGTGTCGGTTTTCTTTTCTAGACATCAGCGTAGCTAACCAAGATACAGAGAGGAGTTGAAGTTACTTTAAAGATCTCTTGTATTGGCTGTTTATTAATTATCAATTACCATAAACTGACTGACTGTCAAACTCCAGAAATTGTTCAAAGGAAAATCAGACTTGCAGGTAAACAGGATCCTGTGAGAAGTTTAGAAAATAATTTAGAACTCCCATTGAGGTCTGTGGTCTTTGGATCAGGCCCAGACTGCAATTTCCTATCTTGAATACTATAATTGAGCAATAGATTTGGGCTTAAAGAATATACATTTTTATTAAGACCAAATATTTGGTAGGGTATAAAATACCTTCAGTATATATTGAATTATAGTGTAATTCTGATTTTAAAACTTATCTGAGATTGTTCCATTCACTTGCTTGAATGATCCAAATTAGCATGAGTAAATGTTCCTGGTTTTAGTATTGTATTCAGTACTACATACAATATTAATAAGGCATTAATTAATATTACAATAATATAAGGCATGATTTGTCAAATAATAAGAAACTTTCCTCTTCAGATATTGTCATGAAATAATCAGCATAATGAAACCCAATTTCTGTAACCTTCACCTAAACTAAAAGAAATAGCTTATTAGAAGAAAAAAAAACACACACCTATATCAGGTGGTCAGGTTCATTACCCACATTTCCTAGTAATTAGCAAATCATTTGCAGGAAGTCCCACTCCAGCAAAACTAAAGCTCTAACTTGAAATTCTCCAATATTTGAACTAAAAAGATCAGCTACGTCAACTCATGTTTCAGAACAGAGTTTAAATGGTCTGTTAGGCCACAGGTCCTCTGCAAGGTTCTAATTTGTTTTCCAGAGGGGCTATGCATTCTCAGCTCCCATTTAAGTCAATGGAGACTGTATATGCTCCCCACCTTTCAATTAGGCCACTGGAGTTTTGCAATCAGGTTTTGCTGACTCTGAAGGACAAAGCTTAACAAGATAAATCAATATACTAAAGGCTAAGTCTACGAGTCTTTTGCAATCAGGCAACATTAAACAAATTTCAAGCAAACAAAGATGTGTAGCCTTGATATTGTTCTTTAAATTACCATTAGAGTCATTAAAGAATGAGAACTGTCATGTGATTATCAAATAGTTGGGCAAGAGATCCAGTTTAGACAGCCAAAGAACCTCAGTAAGGTAAGAGGTCCCTTGGCTCAATTACCATGTCTCTTTACAAAATTAATAGCTGAAACACTACACAGTGGAACACCCATGTAAATCTATTGTATTTATTTAAGACTAAACACCATGTACTGTGAAATAAGAGGGCACATGACTTTAGCAAAAGTGGGCTCCACTCTTGCTTTCCTATTTCATCACTTAAATCAAAACCCAATAGATTTCAAATATTCTTTCTGGTGCCCCAAATGCATCCCACAAACTGAAAGAGGGTGTACAGAGCCCACCATGCTGCTCCTGCAGACTGTTCTGTTTGGTTGGTTGGTTTTTTTTGTTTTTTCTCCTGACCTCAGATAAAGCAAACAAGATGCTCTCTCCCAGAGCAACGGCTTCTTTTAACTCTCCAGACACCGGGGCATTGTTCAGCCACCCAGAGGACCAGAACCAATATTCATGTTCCTTATGCAGCAAGTAGTGCACAACCAACCAATGCACGTCAGATCTACAATGCAAACAATTTAGAAGTTATCTAATAATAAAGTGTAGAACTTCATCAAAACTCAGTCCAACAGCTCCAGTTTCACAAACGTTTTATGCTTTTCGAGTGGAAAATATTGCTACAAATATTTTGCTCAGATGTACTCTCTGTATCATTCGTATTTGGCTACTTGAACTGGTGACTAGCAGTGATGAAGACAATAATATATAGATTTAATTTTTTCAAAGAACTATGCACACATTAATACACAACACAGCCAGAAAAAGCTCTATTCCCCATTACCATGCCCCTGAGGTGTATTCTTTCTCATTCATTAACATCTGTGGAGCCCCCCTCCCACAGATCAGTACCACAGATCAGTACTCCCTCTATTCGGCATTGGTGAGGCCTCATCTGGAGTACTGTGTCCAGTTTTGGGCCCCACACTACAAGAAGGATGTGGAAAAATTGGAAAAAGTCCAGTGGAGGGCAACAAAAATTATTAGGGGGCTGGAGCACATGACTTATGAGGAGAGGCTGCAGAAACTGGGATTAGTTAGTCTGCAGAAGAGAAGAATGAGGGGGGATTTGATAGCGGCTTTCAACTACCTGAAAGGGGGTTCCAAAGAGGATGGATCTAGACTGTTCTCAGTGACAGATGATAGAACAAGGAGTAATGGTCTCAAGTTGCAGTGGGGGAGGTTTAGGTTGGATATTAGGAAAAACTTTTCACTAGGACGGTGGTGAAGCACTGGAATGGGAGGTGGTGGAATTTCCTTCCTTAGAGGTTTTTAAGGTCAGGCTTGACAAAGCCCTGGTGGGGATGATTTAGTTGGGGATTGGTCCTGCTTTGAGCAGGGGGTTGGACTAGCTGACCTCCTGAGGTCCCTTCCAGCCCTGATATTCTATGATTCTATACCAGTGCTCTGGGGGCTGTCCCTGGAGCTCTGATTGGTCAGGGCATGGAACACAGGGCCAGCTCCAGGCACCAGTGTTCCAAGCAGGGCGGCAGTTAGAAAGAGGCGGCAGGTCCTCTGGCCGCGCTGGCAATTCGGCGGCAGCTTCTCCGTTCCGCCCGCCGCTGCGGCAAATCGGCGGCAGCTTCTTCCTTTTGCCATCTGCAGCGGCAGTTTTTTCACTGCTTGGGGCGGCAAAAACTGTAGAGCCGGCCCTGCCCCTACAGAGCCTCTGTTGGCTAGAGATTTGACAGGAAATCCTGCTCCATGTTCTGCTACTGTATCTCCTCTGACTGAAGGATGGAATTGCGGGTGGAGAAGGGACAACACATATGGAAGGAGAGGGCACCTGGTTCCACTGCAGGGGTATAGCAGGCCAAGAGTCAGAACTTGGGGCTGGGGAACAGGCCCAGAGAGCAGCCTGAGCATGTGTCCTTATGAGCTTGCACAGACATGAGAATCTGCCAAAAGGAAAGAGGTGTCTTAGTTGAGGACTAAGGAGCCAGGGCTGGAGGGGCAGAGGAGACAGAATTCCTTTGAGGCATCTGGGGTTTATATAATATTCCCACTGCCTGCTTCTTTGCAATGACACAGGGGTTCTGTTCATGTTAGGACAGATCTGTGTGTTACAGTGATTCCTGGGTGAACTCCTGCCTCCCTTGAGCTTGTAAGAATACGGAATATCCTGGGAGAGAGGGAAGCCCCCAGCAGACACCCAAACTCAATTAATTGCAAACAAGTAGGCTCCAGCGCTGCTGCTTGCTTGTGCTCAACTTGATGTCGCTGATATCTCCTACATTGGCAGATCTTTTACTTCCTTAGCTTGTTTACAAATCACACCAGTTCTATTCCTGCAATTCACAGCCAGGGATTATTCTTGGAAGAGTTTACTTGGCAGCCATCCCTGTGGAAGAATGAGCCTCTAACCACTTTTTGTGTGTGTGTAACTTGCTTGTATTGAAAGCACTGCATGGAACATAATGATACAATAAACCTCGGTCATATACACAATGAAGGCCTCAAGTCTGAATTCTCTGCCAACCTGGTCTGCCTTTATTCCTTTGGAAATGGGAGGCAAAAAGAAAACCTGGAATCCTTAAAGCAATCTTGTAAGTTCACAAGGTGAAGAGCCAGTTTGTCTGGAGAAATCCCCCTCCCACCACTGCAAAGCTTATATAAGGGATAGACACAATAATAGTATCTGCACTCTGGGAAGCTCAGGGATTGCTCCTTTCTTGTGCTGAGAGGTGCTTAAGAGCCGCACAAGGGGCATGGGAAGGAGGCAGAGCCCACATCAAATCCCTCAGCTACACTGGCCCACAGATCTAGCTTATCCCAAGGGATAGTGCAGTGTGCACATTTCTCCTATGGGTTGGGGGGAGACTGAGTCCTGTGGCATAATCCTTTCTGGAGGGTCTCTGGAGTTGTGCAACTCCATACCTTCCCTAACACAGGCCTGTCTAGCAGAAGTGTTAGTGATTAAACTGATCTTTATGGCTCCAGTCCTGCAGTTATATCCACATGAGTAGACCCTTGTCAGTGGCGCTCCATGCAGACACTGTCGTGTCCAGAGATCTGCTGTCATGTGCAACAAGTTCTAGGTTCGGGGCCTTAATTAATCCCTAAAGAGATTACAGAGACCGAGGATACTGTGGTCAGAGTGAAGACAAACAAATGCTTCCTCCTATTCTATTAACAGAGAAGTCTCCCAAAAATATAACTTGAATAAACAAAGCAGAGCTGTTGCAGGGCTCACCAAAGCTAACAGCCCCCTGTGTTCTCCAAATACTCAACTGCTCTCTTTAGCTTTTGATGTCCTGGAAACAGGAGTTTTCTGGAGTCTTTTCACCATTAGGAAAATACAAATTTCTATTTGTGGGGGGATGGGGAGAGGAGTTCATGCTATTAGAATGAGCAGAATTTACTGAGAAATGATTGCCCACATTCAGCAGGTGCTGATTGTGACACATGAAAGTCAATGAACGCCTAGTCAGTATCGCAGAAAAAACTCAAATTCCCATGGCTTGAAGATGTCTGACTCATAATTCTGAGTATTTACCAAAATATCAAACAACTCAACATAACCTGCATTACAAAGATACTTGATGATGGTAACTTTGAAAGCATGATGGTGTGTCTGGAGTCTGAAAGCAAAGTATAACATAGAGCTAATTATCTGTCTCTAACTGTGGTACACAATAGTTATTTGCCAAGTGGCTGCATTAGTTGAGCAGAATCCATGTATTTTTGCTGACATCCTACAAAAAGGTGGTTGTGAAATAGTCTAAAAATAAAATCAGGTGATGTGATGAAATTACATGCCTTCCTCCAAGAGTCCCATTTTTCCTATGACACATGACAGGTCTCTTTTAACTGAAAAAAGTTACCTTACATTTGTTAGGCACCTTGTGCTTCCTTGCCCCTCATTCCTTTCTGACCTCTACGAACAGCTGTTTAAACTGTTATTTCAGTCCTTCTTTGGAAAGAAATTTGAATGTTCAACATGGCTGTGAGAACTTCTGTTTGTTTTGTTGCGTTGTAGTGGGGGTGTTTCCTTTTCACCAATCTTCCCACCCCTCCTTTAGTTTGTTACCTTCAAGACACTTCCTGCTAGCAAAGATTTTGGATTACAGGTACTGCTTACAGATCAAGTTTGTCCAACTCAGCAGCAAATGACAGTGTAGCATTCCCGAATAGATATATGCACTATTATTATATGAAAAAAAGCTGGTTTTCTTCTTGGCCAAACCAGCCCATTAAATTCTTTGTGGAAATCTTTGCAGAAATTATTAGTGGGGAAAGTCTGTGTGCACAAAGAACCTACATGAACACAGCTGGAAAACAGTCATTATAATGAAGAGGGACTGAACTGAGGAAAAAATTACTTTTCTTCCTGTTTTTTATTTTAGTTGGTTGCATTAAAACGTTTTTCTATGACACACATTCCTCCTGTTTTCAAGGATTTCATTTTCAGAATTAAATGTCCACTCTGAAGAGATCATTCTCCCAGGATTTGTGAATAGAAAAGACAGCATTCTTCCCTTCCTCTTGAAGATCTGTATCTGAATTACATGGGAAGGGGAGAGATGTAAGGGGAACAGTCATTGTTTCCTTGATACCACTGTGAAAAAGTTCCTGCTCTACCTTGGTGGGTCTTGCGCTTATTGGCGGATTTGCCCACCTTGGAGCTTCATGGCAGCCCTCAGCTTGGCCGTTTTTCTGAACCCACAGTCCAGGTTGACTCCTCCTGTGTCTGACCAGGAGTTGGCAGGATTTGGGGGGAACCCGGGCCTGCCCTCTACTCCGGGTTCCAGCCCAAGGCCCTGTGGAATGCAGCTGCCTAGAGTGCCTCCTGGAACAGCTGTGTGACAGCTACAACTCCCTGGGCTACTTCCCCATGGCCTCCTCCCAACATCTTCTTTATCCTCACCATAGGACCTTCCTCCTGGTGTCTGATAATGCTTGTACACCTCAGTCCTCCAACAGTCCGCGTTCTCACTCTCAGCTCCTCGTGCCTCTTGCTCCCAGCTCCTCACACGCACACCACAAACTGAAGTGAGCTCCTTTTTAAAACCCAGATGCCCTGATTAGCCTGCCTTAATTGATTCTAGCAGCTTTTTGATTGGCTGCAGGTGTTCTAATCAGCCTGTCTTAATTGTCTCCAGAAGGTTCCTGATTGTTCTGGAACCTTCCCTGTTACCTTATCCAGGGAAAGGGGACCTACTGAGCCTGGGGCTAATATATCTGCCTTCTATTACTCTCCTATAGCTATCTGTCCCAACTCCGTCAGATATCCCCCCCTCTGCTCAACACTACGGGGTTGGGCAACTTGAGATGTCAGGCAGTGTACTCGTGACAAGCCATCTGCATTGCCATGGTGGCTTCCAGTCCAGTGGTGTATGGTGAATTGGAAAGGTTGTAGGGACAGGAACCATCTGGTCACCCTTGCATTCTTCTCTTGATTTCGCTGCATCCACTGGAGGGGTGCATGGTCGGTCACAAGGGTAAACTGTCCTCCCAGAAGGTAATAACGTAGTGTTTCCCTGGCCCATTTCACAGCTAGGCACTCTCTTTCAACCACGGCATACTTCTGCTCTCTCGGGAGGAGTTTTCTGCTGAGGTAGAGGATTGGGTGTTCTTCATCTCCGACCATCTGTGATAGGACAGCTCCCAATCCTACTTCAGATGCATCTGATTGTAAAATGAATTCTTTGTTGAAGTCTGGGGCTATAAGCACGGGGTTACTGCAGAGGGCTGTCTGTAGATCCATGAATGCTTTCTCTGCGGCATCTGTCCACTTCACCATGTCTGGACCCCGGGCTTTTATCAGATCTGTCAGGGGACTCACTCTGGTATAAAAATGGGGAATAAATCATTGGTAGTACCCCACCACACCCAGGAGTGCCCGGACTTGCTTTTTCTGATTCGGCCGGGGCCAATTTTGGATAGCCTCTATTTTGTTTAGTTGGGGCTTGACCATGCCCCTTCCTACAATGTAGCCAAGGTATTTAGCCTCGGCTACCCCTATAGCATCCTTGGGGGGTTGACTGTGAGGCCAGCCTGTCTTAGCGTGTCCAGAACCGGGGGGCGTGAATAATCACATCATCCAGGTATGCCGCTGCATAACTGGTATGGGGCCGTAGGAGCTTGTCCATAAGACGCTGGAAGGTGGCAGGTGCCCCAGGCAGTCCAAAAGGAAGAACAGTATATTGAAACAGACCCTCTGGTGTAGAGAATGCCGACTTTTCTTTCGCATCTTTGGCAAGGGGAATCTGCCAGTATCCCTTTGTTAAATCAAGGGCGGTCAAAAATCGGGCATTGTCCAGGCGGTCAACTAACTCATCAATACAGGGTATGGGGTATGCATCGAATTTGGATATCTCATTCAGCCGGCGAAAATCATTACAAAACCTAGTGGTGCCATCGGGTTTGGGCACCAACACAATCGGGCTTGACCACTGACTGTGGGACTCTTCGATGACTTCCAGTTCCAACATCCTTTTTACTTCTGCCTTGATCTCCTCCCTTTTTGCTGCTGAGGCCCGATAGGGCCTTAAAGTTACCTTTGCCCCAGGGTCTGTGATAATGTGGTGATATGCTTCGGTGGTCCGGCCTGGTTTGGTTGAAAACACGTCCTGGTATCGGTTGATCATCTCAGTTACCTCCTTCTTCTGGTTTGGTGTCAGATCAGTGGATATCCTGATCTGCTCCTGCATATTATTTCCCTGGATCGGGGTCTCTTGGGCCACTACACACGCCTCTAGTTGGTGCCAAGGCTTTAAGAGGTTAATGTGATAAATTTGTTCTTGTTTCCGGCATCCTGGCTGCCGCACCTTGTAGGTTACTTCCCCCACGGTTTCAACCACCTCACAGGGCCCCTGCCATTGGGCAAAAAGCTTGCTTTCTGCTTTGGGTACCAACACCATCACCCGATCCCCTGGTTGGAACTGTCAGACTTTTGTCTGGTGATTGTAATGAGTTCACTGGGCCTCCTGCGCCTTTTCCAAATGTTCCTGTACAATAGGGGTGACCCAGGCTATCCGTTCTCGCATCTGCAACACATGGTCAATTATATTTCTCCCCTCATTGGGTTCCTCTTCCCAGATTTCTTTTGCAATATCTAGTATGCCCCGGGGGTGGCGTCCATATAGTAATTCAAAGGGGGAAAACCCAGTTGAGGCCTGAGGTACCTCCCAGATTGCAAACATAAGGTAGGGTAGTAGGGTCTCCCAATCCTTCCCGTCTCGACTTACCACTTTCCTTATCATTGCCTTGAGGGTTCGGTTAAACCTTTCTACCAGCCCATCGGTCTGCGGATGATAGACTGAAGTTTTCAGGGTATGTATATGGAGCAGCGTACAGAGGTCCTTCATTAGCTTCGACATAAATGGGGTACCTTGGTCTGTCAATATCTCCTTTGGTAGCCCCACTCGGGCAAAGATCCCCACCAACTCTTTAGCTATCACTTTAGCTATCGAACACAGAGGCTGTCCCAATCCTTCCCGTCTCGACTTACCACTTTCCTTATCATTGCCTTGAGGGTTCGGTTAAACCTTTCCACCAGCTCATCGGTCTGCGGATGATAGACTGAAGTTTTCAGGGTATGTATATGGAGCAGCGTACAGAGGTCCTTCATTAGCTTCGACATAAATGGGGTACCTTGGTCTGTTAATATCTCCTTTGGTAGCCCCACTCGGGCAAAGATCCCCACCAACTCTTTAGCTATCACTTTAGCTATCGAACACAGAGGCTGTGTTCTTAGGGGGACAACTTCTGGGTAGCGAGTAGCATGATCCAGAATGACAAGTATATATTGGTGGCCCTGGGCTGTCTTCTCCAGGGGTCTCACTAGATCCATGACTATTCGCTTGAAGGGGACCTCTATGATGGGAAGGGGTACTAAAGGTGCCCTCAAGTGGGGACGGGGACTGTGCAGCTGACACTCCGGGCAGGACGCACAGTACCTCTGCACTTCTTCATGTACTCCAGGCCAGAAGAATCATCGCAGGACCCATGCCAGGGTCTTCTCTACCCCCAAATGCTCCCCAAAAAGATGACTATGGGCCAGACTTAATACAGCATTCTGGTGTTTTTGAGGTACTAGGATCTGCTGTACCTTCTGTCCCTGTACTGGTGCAACCCGGTATAAGAGATTCTTCTTCATTATGAGTTAGGGTCCTGGTCCCTGGGTTTTCCCTTCCATGGGGATCCCATCTATTTCGGTCACCTCCTTCCTAATGTTGTCGTACCTTGGGTCTTCAGTCTGGTCCTGTTCAAAATTTCCTCTCCCAGGGCTAATCTGCCCGAGATCTAGGGGGCCAGTCTCTGTTGCCTCTACTGGTTCAGAGGCGTTAGGGTGTGGGTCAGACTCGGGTGCTTCTCCCTCCTGGGTAGCCTCCTTTTCAGCTGCTCGGGTCTGCCTACCTAGGAGAGCGACCCTCTGGCTTTGGGCCAGTACTCGGGTTCCCAAGGCCTTAGTTGCCCTTCTTTCCCTTTTCATCTTTCTACGCTGTCTGGGAGTGGAGAACAAATCTGGGGATATTTCAGAGAAGGTTGGGGGTTGACAGTCTACTGTGGATGCCTCACTACTTTCAGGGCTTCCCCCTTTCTCCAATTCCCCTACCGGGAGTAAGTCTCCAAACCCTGGGAAGTCCCTCCCTATGAGCGCTGGGTACGGTAGTTTAGGGACTACACCTGCTGCTACCTCAGTAGTGTTCCCCTGAATCTCAATTTTTACTGAGATGGTGGGGTAATAACCAACTGTCCCATGGACGCATGTTATCCCCGTATGCTTAGCCCACAGCAGCTGACGACACTTCACAAGCTTCCCCGAGACAAGAGTGATAGCACTCCCCGAATCAACTAGTGCTGTGGTCTCTACCCCATTTAGCTTCACTGGTCTAGTGTACATATGTGGGGTTAGTGAGACCCGCACAAGGTGGATTAGGGAGCATGGGTCTGCCCAGTTCCCCAGGTTACGCTGCATAGGCTCTTCGGCATTGGGACACTGTGCAGCTATGTGTCCCCACTACCCGCAGGTGTAACATCTGTGTGGAGCCCGAGGCATTCCCCGGCCTCTTGGTTTGGGTAGTCTAACATCAGCATGGATTCACCAAGGGAAGGTCATGCCTGACTAATCTAATCGCCTTCTATGATGAGATTACTGGATCTGTGGATGAAGGGAAAGCAGTGGATGTATTGTTTCTTGACTTTAGCAAAGCTTTTGACACTGTCTCCCACAGTATTCTTGTCAGCAAGTTAAAGAAGTATGGGCTGGATGAATGCACTATAAGGTGGGTAGAAAGTTGGCTAGATTGTCGGGCTCAACGGGTAGTGATCAATGGCTCCATGTCTAGTTGGCAGCCAGTGTCAAGTGGAGTGCCCCAGGGGTCGGTCCTGGGGCCGGTTTTGTTCAATATCTTCATAAATGATCTGGAGGATTGTGTGGATTGCACTCTCAGCAAATTTGCGGATGATACTAAACTGGGAGGAGTGGTAGATACGCTGGAGGGCAGGGATAGGATACAGAGGGACCTAGACAAATTGGAGGATTGGGCCAAAAGAAATCTGATGAGGTTCAATAAGGATGGGTCCTGCACTTAGGACGGAAGAACCCAATGCACAGCTACAGACTAGGGACCGAATGGCTAGGCAGCAGTTCTGCGGAAAAGGACCTAGGGGTGACAGTGGACGAGAAGCTGGATATGAGTCAGCAGTGTCCCCGTATTGCCAAGAAGGCCAATGGCATTTTGGGATGTATAAGTAGGGGCATAGCGAGCAGATCGAGGGATGTGATTGTTCCCCCCTATTCAACATTGGTGAGGCCTCATCTGGAGTACTGTGTCCAGTTTTGGGCCCCACACTACAAGAAGGATGTGGATAAATTGGAGAGAGTCCAGCGAAGGGCAACAAAAATGATTAGGGGTCTAGAACACATGACTTATGAGGAGAGGCTGAGGGAACTGGGATTGTTTAGCCTGCAGAAGAGAAGAATGAGGGGGGATTTGATAGCTGCTTTCAACTACCTGAGAGGTGGTTCCAGAGAGGATGGTTCTAGACTATTCTCAGTGGTAGAAGTAGACAGGACAAGGAGTAATGGTCTCAAGTTGCAGTGGGGGAGGTTTAGGTTGGATATTAGGAAAAACTTTTTCACTAGGAGGGTGGTGAAACACTGGAATGCGTTACCTAGGGAGGTGGTAGAATCTCCTTCCTTAGAAGTTTTTAAGGTGAGGCTTGACAAAGCCCTGGCTGGGATGATTTAATTGGGGATTGGTCCTGCTTTGAGCAGGGGGTTGGACTAGATGACCTCCTGAGGTCCCTTCCAACCCTGATATTCTATGATTCTATGATCACAATCCTCTTCCCCCACAGTGCTCCGACTCTTTGTGGCTTCTGGTGGGCCTTCAGCCCCTCTCTTTTTCCACCTGGGTTCTCCTGGTGGCCTAGTCACCCGAGCTCTAGGGCTTGGTGCTGCTAGTTTAACCCGGGGTGCTTCTTCCTTAACTGGTCGGGTCAGCTCCCTCGCCGTCCTTCGCCTTTCTACCAGCGCGACAACCTTGTCGTAGGTGGAGGGTTCGTTATGGCTTACCCAGGCGCGAAGGTCTGGCGGTAGTCCTCTCATGTACCAGTCAATGACCAGAACCTCTAGTATCTCCTCCGGACTCCGGGTCTCAGTTCGTAACCACTTTTGTGCGAGATGGATGAGGTTATATAATTGGGACCGCGGGGTTTTGTTTTCCTGGTACCTCCACTCATGATATCACTGGGCCTGCACTGCGGTCATTAGCCCAGATCTGGCCAGGATCTCTGCTTTCAGCTGGGGGTAGTTCGCCGCAGCCTCTTCAGGCAAATCATAGTAGGCCTTCTGGGCTTCCTCACACAGGAATGGATCAAGGATGCCAGACCACTGTTCTCGGGGCCAAGCCTCCTGCAGGACTGTTCTCTCAAAGGCCAGGAGGTATGCCTCTACATCATCCTCCCGTGTCATTTTCTGCAGCCAATTGCTGGCCTGCATGATCTGCATCCCATCAAGGCCGTGGTTCAGCTCTGTAAGGGCCTTTATCTGGTTTACCAGTTCCCGCAACATAGCCCGGTCTTGAGCAGCCTGGTCCATCAGCAGGCGATTAGTCTCTTGCTGCAGCCGCACTGCCTCCTGCTGCCTGGACACGAGTAGCCTCCTGCTGGGCAGCCGCGGCTTGTATCAGTGCCCGCACTACCTCCTCCATTGTGGTGAAAAAAAATAAAAATAGACCCTCTTCCCTTTTTTTTTTCCTTCCTTCCGAACACCCTCCTTCTTCCGCCGCGCTGTGGACACCAGATCCCACTTCCGACACCAGTTGTGACAAAGTTCCTGCTCTACCTTGGTGGGTCTTGTGCTTATTGGCAGATTTGCCCACCTTGGAGCTTCATGGCAGCCCTCAGCTTGGCCGTTTTTCTGAACCCACAGTCCAGGTTGACTCCTCCTGTGTCTGACCAGGAGTTGGCAGGATTTGGGGGGAACCCGAGCCCGCCCTCTACTCCGGGTTCCAGCCCAGGGCCCTGTGGAATGCAGCTGTCTAGAGTGCCTTCTGGAACAGCTGTGTGACAGCTACAACTCCCTGGGCTACTTCCCCATGGCCTCCTCCCAACACCTTCTTTATCCTCACCATAGGACCTTCCTCCTGGTGTCTGATAATGCTTGTACACCTCAGTCCTCCAACAGTCCGCGTTCTCACTCTCAGCTCCTCGTGCCTCTTGCTCCCAGCTCCTTACACGCACACTACAAACTGAAGTGAGCTCCTTTTTAAAACCCAGATGCCCTGATTAGCCTGCCTTAATTGATTCTAGCGGCTTTTTGATTGGCTGCAGGTGTTCTAATCAGCCTGTCTTAATTGTCTCCAGAAGGTTCCTGATTGTTCTGGAACCTTCCCTGTTACCTTATCCAGGGAAAGGGGACCTACTGAGCCTGGGGCTAATATATCTGCCTTCTATTACTCTCCTATAGCTATCTGGCCCGACCCTGTCACACCACCTATAAGTTAATAGGCCTGTAGACCCCCCACCCCACCTGATGATTTTCTACTGGATGGGGGAATTCCCCCCACTTATTTTATGCCATTAAAAATAACTTAATGAGTATATTATCACAGATGCAGAGCAGCAAGGAGATGGGCTGGATTCTGGACTCTGCTTTTGTGCCGCTCTGATGGCACAACGCAAGTTTAAAGCAATTGAAGTGGCTTCCTTGGGAATTCTCCATGTAGTATAGGACTTCAGTCAGCTCTCTAGGGTGACCAGACAGCAGGTGTGAAAAACTGGGACAGGGGGTGGGGGGTAGTAGGCGCCTATATAAGAAAAAGGCCCAAATATTGGGACTGTCCCTATAAAATCGGGACATCTGGTCACCCTACAGCTCTCTGGCCCTCTCACCACCCCTGGAAGGAGCTGACCATAGAAAGGGATGCGGCCATGGAGCTGCAACATCCATGTGATTCATAGCTGCCTGGCTTATGGAAGCCACAAGTGGCGGGATGAAAGACTATGTACTTTGTGGCCTGGCCTCTGTTCTATATAGGTTTTTATACCGCATTCATCACCATAGTAGCTGAGCTCCTTCCAGGAATACATTAAGCAATGTGACTAACATCTGTCACATGTTGTTTATTAGATTATCCTTTCTGCAACCGGAGAAGCATTTGCAGTAGAGTAACTTGTTTTGGTAAGGGGTGTTTTTTTTAACTATACCTGTTGCTATGTGTATACATTAGAAAAGGCAAGATCAAAAGAAATGTGCCTAGCATTTGGAGCAGAAAGTGGTGAGGTTTGTGATGGTCCTGTGGGAGTTCACTCCACCATCTCTGACTGCCTCCTGAGAAAGTTCTGTCTCCCACCCAGAGTAGCATTACTGTTACTGTAGGTTGCTCCATTGCACCAGAGGAGCAAAGTCATTGAACACAGTCTTTGTCCCAGAGCTTCAGATGATCGTTTACATATTTGAAATTCTATGGGAAGCCAGTGTACAGAGTGGAGGACAGGTCTGATGTGCTCACGATAGCCTATGTTGCTGAGGAGATGCACTGCAGCATTTTGTACTAGCATTTGGAATTTCCTAAATGCTGAAGGCTTCATTCCCAGTTATACTGCATTGCTATAGTACAACTGAGAGGTGACAAAAGCATGAATAATTGATGCCAAGTCTTCTTCGTATACCAGGATTGGACAGAGTCTCCTAGCAAACCGGACATGGTCTGTGGAAATGGCCATTGTGATGTGAGAGCTCAACGTCAGTGAGGAATCCAAGAGTACGCATAGCCTGTGCACTGAATTAAACAACTGTGGACGTGAACCTTCAACCAAAGAAGACCGCACTTTGGCTGCAAACTCCTCAAAATACTTTCTTCTGCCTACCAGCATCACCTCTATTTTTCTCTAGCCATGGTGTGAACAATGTGTTAGATATTTATATATTTTTTGTAAACGTAGGCACCCCTATCTATATGATTATCATCATGCTGTCTTTTATGTGGGGGTAAAGAGTTAACTCAAGTCTGGATGGTTTTACAAATCTCCAGGAAGACAGGCGAGGACTCTAACTCAATTACCAGTGCTCAATGGACAGTACAGTGAATTCACTGTTGGAAGTCTACTTCCGACACAGTTGGTGCCATACATAAACCGGAGTGACCAAGTTTAGGGGTCTCATAGCCAGGCAAAGAAATCTAAAAATGGATTAAAAAGCCAGTCTGTGAACTCAGGGGGAGACACTGACTGAGAAAGAAGCTGCAGGGCTGCAGACAGGCTCACCCATACCCACTGCTGAAGGTAGGGAAGGGTGTGCTGCGCCTGGGACAAGTGGAGTCCACCTAAACTATCAAAGAAAGGCTCAAGTTTTGGTAAGATAATGTTCATAGGCCTTCTCTTCTTTTAACTCTTTCCCTCTCTGCTACAGTCCTATGGTAAATTATATACTTTGTTTTAAAGAGGCTGTTCTGTGTCACCCATTTTCATACTGATCACAGGTTGCTGAAGGGACAACACTAATATGGGGCTAGTTCACCTTGCTAAGGACAGAGGGTTAGCACATGGGTGCTGTGAGCAGGAGATCAAGTTTAAAACTTGAGTAAATTGCAGGATTCCATCTTGCCAGAAGTACAGGTATGGTCACTTGGAAGGGGGGCCCATGCAGAGACTAAGTGAGGGGGTCAAAGAGACAGCTCACCCTGAACCATGACTCATGTGTAGCAGGAAAAGGCATGAAAAAAGGATAAAAGAAATATAATAATTCATCTTAACACTTTCAGACACCTACAGCTCTGTGCAGAACCCTTCTTTATCCTGGCCCGACATGTGTGGAACTTGGGAATCAGGTTCTAGACTTTCTTTAGCCTAGTGCAAAATGGCAAACTAATGGTGACTTATTTCAACAGGTGGTGGGAATCAAACCACCTGGCACAGTCAAGGAATTATGATGTGATTGGAATAACAGAGACTTGGTGGGATAACTCACATGACTGGAGTACTGTCATGGATGGATATAAACTGTTCAGGAAGGACAGGCAGGGCAGAAAAGGTGGGGCAGTTGCATTACATGTAAGAGAGCAGTATGACTGCTCAGGGCTCCGGTATGAAACTGCAGAAAACCTGAGAGTCTCTGGATTAAGTTTAGAAGTGTGAGCAACAAGGGTGATGTTGTGGTGGGAGCCTGCTATAGACCACCGGACCAGGGGGATGAGGTGGATGAGGTGGATGAGGCTTTCTTCCGGCAACTAACGAAAGTTACTAGATCGCAGGCCCTGGTTCTCATGGGAGACTTCAATCACCCTGATATCTGCTGGGAGAGCAATACAGTGGTGCACAGACAATCCAGGAAGTTTTTGGAAAGTGGAGGGGACAATTTCCTGGTGCAAGTGCTGGAGGACCCAACTAGGGGCAGAGCTCTTCTTGACCTGCTGCTCACAAACCAGGAAGAATTAGTAGGGAAAGCAAAAGTGGATGGGAACCTGGGAGGCAGTGACCAAGAGATAGTCAAGTTCAGGATCCTGACACAGGGAAGAAAGGAGAGCAGCAGAATATGGACCCTGGACTTCAGAAAAGCAGACTGTGACTCCCTCAGGGAACTGATGGCCAGGATCCCCTGGGAGAATAACACGCGGGGGAAAGGAGTCCAGGAGAGCTGGCTGTATTTTAAAGAATCCTGATTGAGGTCACAGGGACAAATCATCCCAATGTGCAGAAAGAATAGTAAATATGGCAGGCAACCAGCTTGGCTTAACAGTGAAATCCTTGCTAATCTTAAACACAAAAAAGAAGCTTACAAGAGGTGGAAGGTTGGACAAATGACCAGGGAAGAGTATAAAAATATTGCTCGGGCATGCGGGAGTGAAATCAGGAAGGCCAAATCACACTTGGAGTTGCAGCTAGCAAGAGATGTTAAGAGTAACAAGAAGGGTTTCTTCAGGTATGTTAGCAACAAGAATAAAGTCAAGGAAAGTGTGGGTCCCTTACTGAATGAGGGAGGAAACCTAGTGACAGAGGATGTGGAAAAAGCTGATGTACTCTATGCTTTTTTTGCCTCTGTCTTCACGAACAAGGTCAGCTCCCAGACTGCTGCACTGGGCAGCACAGTATGGGGAGGAGGTGATCAGCGCTCTATGGAGAAAGAAGTGGTTCAGGACTATTTAGAAAAGCTGGATGAGCACAAGTCCATGGGGCTGGATACACTGCATCCGAGGAGCTAAAGGAGTTGGCGGATGTGATTGCAGAGCCATTGGTCATTATCTTTGAAAACTCATGGTGATCGGGGGAGGTCCCAGATGACTGGAAAAAGGCTAATGTAGTGCCCATCTTTGAAAAAGGGAAGAAGGAGGATCCAGGGAACTACAGACCAGTCAGCCTCACCTCAGTCCCTGGAAAAATCATGGAGCAGGTCCTCAAGGAATCAATTCTGAAGCACTTAGAGGATAGGAAAGTGATCAAGAACATGCATCCGATGAAGTGAGCTGTAGCTCACGAAAGCTTATGCTCAAATAAATTTGTTAGTCTCTAAGGTGCCACAAGTACTCCTTTTCTTTTTGCAAATACAGACTAACACGGCTGCTACTCTGAAACCTGATCAAGAACAGTCAGCATAGATTCACCAAGGGCAAGTCATGTCTGACTATCTAATCTATGACGAGATAACCGGCTCTGTGTGTGGCGGTTCAGAGACAAGACAGGACACGGCTTTAGCAAGCAAGCAGGCTGGTCAGCCGACGGGCTTCTGTCTGTCAGCTTTCCATCCTCCCTTTTATTTCTCTCCCCCCTGCGCATTACATACTCCGACCGCAAAAGGCATCAACAAAGGAAATAATATGACTTTGATTAATATTCTTATTTACCAGCCTCTATCTACTACAATCCTTGTTCTCAGGCCTTGAGCCCAGTCCAAGGAAGCTTCCCACGGTTCATGTCCTCTGAGTGACTTCCCATGGTCCATGTCCTTGGACGGAGCAGTGTGTGCACTGGTCCTACACAACACTCAGGGTGTGCCCTGAATGTTTCCAGGTGCATGAACTCTACATGAACCCTTCATCTGTGGATGAGGGGAAAGCGATGGACATGTTATTCCTTGACTTTAGCAGAGCTTTTGGTATGGTCTCCCACAGTATTCTTGCCAGCAAGTTAATGAAGAATGGGCTGGATGAATGGACTATAAGGTGGCTAGAAAGCTGGCTAGATCATCAGGCTCAATGGGTCGTGATCAATGACTCCATGTCTAGTTGGCAACCGGTATCAAGCAGAGTGCCCCAAGGGTCGGTCCTGGGGCTGCTTTTGTTCAATATCTTCATTAATGATCTGGAGGATGACGTGGATTGCACCCTCAGCACGTTTGCAGATGACACTAAACTGGGAGGAGAGGTAGATACGCTGGAGGGTAGGGATAGGATACAGAGGGACCTAGACCAATCAGAGGATTGGGCCAAAAGAAATCTGATGAGATTCAACAAGGACAAGTGCAGAGTCCTGCACTTAGGATGGAAGAATCCCATGCACCGCTTCAGACTAGGGACCGAATGGCTCGGCAGCAGTTCTGCAGAAAAGGACCTAGGGGTTACAGTGGATGAGAAGCTGGATATGAGTCAACAGCGTGCCCTTGTTGCCAAGAAGGCAAACGACATTTTGGGCTGTACAAGTAGGGGCACTCCCAGCAGATTGAGGGACGTGATTGTTCCCCTCTATTCGACATTAGTGGGGCCTCATCTGGAGTACTGTGTCCAGTTTTGGGC
Organism: Caretta caretta; assembly: GCF_965140235.1. NCBI lineage: Eukaryota > Metazoa > Chordata > Testudines > Cheloniidae > Caretta > Caretta caretta. The sequence goes on from NC_134210.1 coordinate 58,925,359, forward strand.
CCCACACTACAAGAAGGATGTGAAAAAATTGGAAAGCGTCCAGCGGAGGACAACAAAAATGATTAGGGAACTGGAACACATGACTTATGAGGAGAGGTGGAAGGAACTGGGATTGTTTAGTCTGCGGAAAAGAAGAATGAGGGGGGATTTGATATCGGCTTTCAACTACCTGAAAGGGGGTTCCAGAGAGGATGGATCTAGACTGTTTTCAGTGGTAGCAGATGACAGAATGAGGAGTAGTGGTCTCAAGTTGCAGTGGAGGAGGTTTAGGTTGGATATTAGAAAAAACTTTTTCACTAGGAAGGTTGTGAAGCACTGGAATGCATTACCTAGGGAGGTGGTGGAATCTCCTTCCTTTTCAAGTTTTTAAGATCAGGCTTGACAAAGCCCTAGCTGGGATGATTTAGTTGGGGATTGGTCCTGCTTTGAGCATGGGGTTGGACTAGATGACCTCCTGAGGTCCCTTCCAACCCTGATATTCTATGATTCTAAACAGCCCATAATTTACAATAGGCTTTTCTACATTAGAGAGAGCCATCAGTTGTAATGTCTCTCTGTTGCACACTGCATCCACGTGCAAGTGATTTGAACAATTTGAAGTTTGCTGAATAACTTCTAGTTAAGCTTCAATCAGTTTTGAGGTTCAGTCAATTGTATGCCAGTGGAGAATTAATGAGGAAGGTAGAAAACTGGTCTTAAAATTGGAAGCTAATTTCAACTGTGTGTGCTTCTCCATCATCTGCATTTTTATACTGTGTTAATCATTGTGATAGCTGAATGCCTGATTAACTGCACAAGTGAAAAAATAATTACATATTTGCCCACTTGGAATTCAATTAACTTACATCGGCAGTCAAATGGAGGACTTCCACACACATTTCTGCATATATAGCTCTGCTTTATGAGAATTTACCCATAATACTAATGTGAAGAAGGACCCAATATACTGCATGTTGAGAGATCCTGTTAGAGCAACACAAATGAAGACACGTAGGTGACAAAAACAATCTCATTGGAATTTCAGAAAAAAGTCACTCAGACTTGATCCCAAGCTGTTGAAGACAGTCTACACAAAGGCAACAACTTGTTTTTTTTTTCCAGGCCATACCCTGGATGCTAAGGTCAGACCACAGGAATTTATTATACTCATAAAAGCTTTTTCTTAGTCGCGATGGGGAAGAAGCCACCATTTGATTTCTTGCAAAACTGAGGGTCATCAGTGAGAACAACAGTTCTATTTTCTGGGACTGTGCTGACGCAAAAGGCTTGGCATATGAAAGAAATCACAAGCAGAAGACCCAGAAGGAGATGAGGAACATGAGTAAAGCATGGAAAAACGGGATTAAAGCAAATATCTGGCTTTGCTTTCATCCTGGGATAATTAGAAAATGCTCATTAACTTGTTTATGGTGTTGCTTTGCATTTAAAATTACAGGGATTTTATTTTGCTAATACTCATATGTAAGTGAGTAACTTTACTCAAGTAAGTAGACCCAATGAACTCAAATGGACTGTTCACATGAGAAAAGTAAAATCTAGAGAAGCTGCTTGCCTCCCGCTGTGCTGAGCGGAATAACCAGTCAGATACATTAAAAGGTTGTCAGTCTCCGTTAAAAGGAAACATTAACAGAAGAGAGAGACTTTCCAGTTCTTTGAGATGACTCAACATATCCATTTTATGTGTATTATTCTGAAGACTTCAAGCAGTAACTAGAAACAAACTTTTAGATTTAATGCCAGGAGGTCAAGACAGCTAACATGCCACAACAAAATTACTGAAAAGGGATTTCCAAAAACACACTGTATACAACACTAGGATCACTGTACTAAACTCTGTTCCTCATGTAATTGCAATAAGCAAAATATATTTTTGGGTCTTTTGTGCAAAAAACCTTTGTAAATACACTTCAAAATGCTTTTATGCACATTTTTGCACTTGAAAATATTAACTTTGCTATAACCAACCCTTCATTCAGTCAGACTAAAGCAACAAGCAAACTCTGAAGATATTTTGTTTGTGAAACATGAATGATTAACCTTATTTACTGTTTAATCTGAACATTTGCAGAATATGAAAGAACAGTAGCCTAGATTCTCCCCCGCCTTTCACTTGGGTTTGTCTACACTAGAGCTTTTAACTTAATTGATTACCAGGTAACTCTAGTGAGTTAACCCATTTGTAGACTAAGACACGTGTCTGAATAATCAGTGTTGCCAACCTCGAAGCATTCAAAAATCATGAGTCATTTCCTCCCCAAATCATGAGATTGTTAACAATAATAAATGTGGGGTTCTTTTTGTTTGCCTTCAGTTCACTCAAGGCACGTTTTCACTTCTGGACTTCAGGATTTTTCAATCTTTTCTCCACAGTCATGAGGGCTACTTATTGTTTTTAAATGAAAGCTGTGATTGTTATCACTTTTAACTCCAGGAGCTGGAGCTTTTTAAATAATAAAACAAACAAAATACTGCAAAAAAGTTGTAGCTGTTTACATGGTAGAGTTTGGCTTACTGAAACACCTTCATACCAATATAACTGGGTCCACATTAAGGGGGTTGCACTAATTTAACCAGATCCTTTTTGTGTGTTTGTGCGATTTAGTCAAATTGGTGCAAATACTGTGGGTATACAAGCCCCATTAGGATAAACACCCCTGCCTCTCCTCCACTTTTTTTCTGTTCTAGCTGTGTATGTTCTCATTGTCCATATACATGTCTAATCCTTCTTTGATTCAGACTAAGATCTTAGCCTCAATGATATCTCCAGTTCAAAAGGCTAATTGTGCATTATATAAACAGTGATTTCGTATCCATTTTAAAGTTGTTTTTCATTATTGGGTATATGCACACCTAAAACTCAAAGTGAAGCTCATGGGATACAAATTAAAACTGCTGATTTTTGCATAATTCTGGGACTAATATACCATTTCTTGATCTCTGTTCTAAGTGAGTTAAAATGTTAGAAGAATCACTAGAAATAAAACCAAAAGGGGAGAAAACTCAACTTACTTTCAATCCAAGTTCTGTTGTTATCTCACTACCTTTTAGTGCTGCATTTGGAAAAGATTAATTGAAAACTGTGAAATTAAAATGTGATGAGTGACAGTTCCCAGAAAAACAGCTGCTGCATTAGATTTTCATCATTGCAAGATTGATCAGCTCAACTTCTGGCCACTTTTTTTCCGCTGGAACCGAGCCTCAAGGATAAGAATTATTGTTTTTCTACTAGCTATTTCTAACCCACCTGCTGACTTCATGAGTTAAGAGATTTAATGGAGTACAAATGGGGGAATATTCTCAGGCCATTTTGAGTGAAATTCTGCTCTCAATAATACCCAGCCCATTGATGAGGGGCTATATGTGATATAGTGAAACCAGGTAATAACAGCCATTCTAGAAACTACCCCTACTCTGCTGAAAGCATGTTCCACCGTGTTCTCATTTTTTTAAATAATGTTTCACTAACGTAATACGGAGCTTACAAAACCCTCTACACAGACTAAAACAGTGACAATAATGTTTGTGGTGGCGACATTAGCAGCTTGTTGAGCAGATATTTTTAGACCTTTGTTTTGTAATCAATTGGGCATTAAATCAAACTTTTTCCATTCTTGACTATGATAGGAGGCTGCTTAGAATGTATTCTATGCAGCTGAGCAACTCAGCAGGTTACCAGTAGCATGCTAAGCAGATGACCACATAATGAATTATGGTGTACATAAGAAGTAAGAGTTTGTACAAGGACTGGGAATTTAGCGGTCATGAAGGCAGGTGACAACAGTTAGTAAATAGGTACTGTAAATACAGATTTTACCAGATAATTATGGGGCAGAAAATAACCAATGTAACACTGGACCAAATTCACTTACAACCCACTTATTATATTCATTGAAAACTATTGATTTTCACTTATTTTTTTTATAGAATATCAGGGTACCACTTGTGTTATAGAGTACCACTTGTGTTCAGCACTGTACAAACACAGGGACCGATCCTAAATGGTCCTTACACAAGCATCCCAACAGAAATGCATTCCTGAGTGAGAGCTATCCTCAAGACTGCATGCTTGGAGATTACGATCTAACAGCCCTATCCTGCAATCCCCACTCATGTGAGTTGTCCCACTGATTTGGGCACTAGATTAGGAACAGATGATATGGTCTAAAAATTAGACATTCCAAACTGTAAGGGCTACAGGCTTTAAAAAACTATATTTAGGAAGCTGAAAATTATATATAAACATGCATGCACTAGGCAGCCAAGGCAGCAGTGCTGGAAGAACTGAATGTCTGTCCCTTGATATTGGCACATGAAAGGCTCCTCACAATCCTGCCATCTCCATGTGCTTAATTAGCTCTTCAAATGGCAGAGAAACTAAACTTCATCACTCCAGGCCCTATGCACACTCTTATCCTTAGAACATGGGGAATCCCTGTCAAGCTACTATTGGTCTCCCCAAAACCTTGTTCAACTCCTCATGATCTCCTAAAGCCCCATCCCTTTCTCTGTTCCCCAACATCTCCACTAGCTCCTGAGAATCCCAATGAGCTCTGTTTTATCCCTCACCAAGCTCATAAGTGGCATGAGCAGAAAAGACCTTGTAAGGGAGGGAGGATGGCAGCATCAGAAAATAGAGGTAGTTGATGATCGTGAGTGGGACAGGCTGCTAATCCTCAAATAATTTATTCAGAATAAGGGAAATAACTTTGATGTGATAACTATTTCTTTTCCAAAAGTGGACTTTGTCCAAGAAGCTTTTAAAGTTTGTCAGTTCATAGAATCATAGAATCACAGAATATCAGGGTTGGAAGGGACCTCAGGAGGTCATCTAGTCCAACCCCCTGCTCAAAAGCAGGACCCATACCCAATTAAATCATCCCAGCCAGGGCTTTGTCAAGCCTGACCTTAAAAACTTCTAAGGAAGGAGATTCCACCACCTCCCTAGGCAATGCATTCCAGTGTTTCACCACCCTCCTAGTGAAAAAGTTTTTCCTAATATCCAACCTAAACCTCCCCCACTGCAACTTGAGACCATTACTCCTTGTCCTGTCCTCTTCTACCACTGAGAATAGTCTAGAACCATCCTCTCTGGAACCACCTCTCAGGTAGTTGAAAGCAGCTATCAAATCCCCCCTCATTCTTCTCTTCCGCAGACTAAACAATCCCAGTTCCCTCAGCCTCTCCTCATAACTCATGTGTTCCAGACCCCTAATCATTTTTGTTGCCCTTCGCTGGACTCTCTCCAATTTATCCACATCCTTCTTGTAGTGTGGGGGCCAAAACGGGACACAGTATTCCAGATGAGACCTCACCAATGTCGAATAGAGGGGGACGATCACGTCCCTCGATCTGCTCGCTATGCCCCTACTTATACATCCCAAAATGCCATTGGCTTTCTTGGCAACAAGGGCACACTGCTGACTCATATCCAGCTTCTCGTCCACTGTCACCCCTAGGTCCTTTTCCGCAGAACTGCTGCCTAGCCATTCGGTCCCTAGTCTGTAGCTGTGTATTGGGTTCTTCTGTCCTAAGTGCAGGACCCTGCACTTATCCTTATTGAACCTCATCAGATTTCTTTTGGCCCAATCCTCCAATTTGTCTAGGTCCCTCTGTATCCTATCCCTGCCCTCCAGCGTATCTACCACTCCTCCCAGTTTAGTGTCATCCGCAAATTTGCTGAGAGTGCAATCCACACCATCCTCCAGATCATTTATGAAGATATTGAACAAAACCGGCCCCAGGACCGACCCCTGGGGCACTCCACTTGACACTGGCTGCCAACTAGACATGGAGCCATTGATCACTACCCGTTGAGCCCGACAATCTAGCCAACTTTCTACCCACCTTATAGTGCATTCATCCAGCCCATACTTCCTTAACTTGCTGACAAGAATACTGTGGGAGACTGTGTCAAAAGCTTTGCTAAAGTCAAGATACAATACATCCACTGCTTTCCCTTCATCCACAGAACCAGTAATCTCATCATAGAAGGCGATTAGATTAGTCAGGCATGACCTTCCCTTGGCGAATCCATGCTGACTGTTCCTGATCACTTTCCTCTCATGTAAGTGCTTCAGGATTGATTCTTTGAGGACCTGCTCCATGATTTTTCCGGGGACTGAAGTGAGGCTCACTGGCCAGTTCCCAGGATCCTCCTCCTTCCCTTTTTTAAAGATTGGCACTACATTAGCCTTTTTCCAGTCATCCGGGACTTCCCCCGTTCGCCATGAGTTTTCAAAGATAATAGCCAATGGCTCTGCAATCACAGCCACCAGTTCCTTTAGCACTCTCAGATGCAACTTGTCCGGCCCCATGGACTTGTGCACGTCCAGCTTTTCTAAATAGTCCCTAACCACCTCTTTCTCCACAGAGGGCTGGCCATCTATTCCCCATGTTGTGATGCCCAGCGCAGCAGTCTGGGAGCTGACCTTGTTTGTGAAGACAGAGGCAAGAAAAGCATTGAGTACATTGAGTCAGTTTGATATTTAGACTTTGTGGGGTTTCTAGCTAGAGGGAATCTGCCCAAAAAATGTGCAGAAAATATGGCCATTATTTAAAGTAGTAAATGTGACACTGCAAAAATTGCACAGAAAATTCAATTGTTGTCTGAAAAGTTATTGAGCCAAATTTAGCAACTAAATGCAGTGAGAAACGGAGGGGATCTTAATCCTGCTTGGAGAAATGGATAGCAACTCCATAGTTAGGGTTACATTGCAATTTATGAGATAGTTTGAGAGCTGTTGTTTTGACCTTTTTAATCTGTTCCAGACAATATAATGCATCTCAGATTATTTAGCATAAACCCAATTGCAAAATCCAAAGTGTAAATAATAATAATAATTAATCAGTATGTTAAGTCTATTGTTGATCTGGCCAATACAGACTATTGTTTTGTTTGCCCTTAAAGTTATGACACTGACATTGCAAAACCAAATAATTTGATAAAAAATAGAAAGACAGAAAGTTAAAGAATCTACGATGTGTATTAATTTCGCTGGGGAAACAACAAAGCGGCAAAAATCTCATTTTTCCTTTTTACTATGTCTCTCCTTTTTTTGTTTTTACAAAACAACCACCACTTTTCTCCTAAAATTAACTCTAATTAAAAGGTTAAAATGGCAATCTTTATACTGCCAGAAAACTCTCTTGGAGATAAATCCTGAAATTAAGATGCTAAAAATGGTAATTTTACTTATTGCCAGTGGTGAGCTGGAGCTGGTTTGCACTGGTTTGCCACTTTTGATGTGATCAGTGGGGGGAGCGGCCACTCCCCCTGCTCCCCCCCAGCTACGCTCCCCAATCCCTAGGAGCCAGAGGGACCTGCTGGATGCTTCCTGGGAGCTGCCCCAGGTAAGCACCGCCGGGACTTCCCCCCCGCCCCCTCCCGGCTCTTAGGGGCGGGGTGGCCACGAGACCCTCCTGCCCAGTTCTGGGGGCAGTCAGGGGACAGGGGAGGGAGGTGGATGGGGCAGAGGTCTGGGGGGGGCATCAAAGAACGCGGGGGGTTGGATGGGCCAGAAATCCCGGGGGGGGCCTGCCCCCCATGTTGGGTGAAGAGGGAACTGGTTGTTAAGATTTTGGCAGCTCATCACTGCTTATTGCCTATCTAGGAATCCCATTAGCCTCTAAGTGTGTGAATATGAGTCACCAGTCTGTTCTATATATAGATAACAGAAAAGAATCCCACAGCATGAGAGATTAATATATTATTTAGTCAGCAATTCCTTTGAAATAGCCCTATAGCTTGGCTAGGGGAATGATTTTAGGCAGCCAAGAAAAGTGCAGTTTTTCTATGTTGTATCCAAAAGGTGATCAGTTTTAAGCTATATGCAACTCTGTATCTAAGTAGTGAATGGTATGGGAAAAAACTGAATTACGTTCATATGTGCATTACAGGTGAAAAATTACAATGTAGATTTTTGCAGAAAATACTACATAATCCATCCACTAATGGAAAGTAGATCTAATCTAACAAAGTAGTACCTTCCTTTAATTGTCTAATACTTCCTATCTGGAGATGACAAGCCATCTAACAAATCCCTGTAACCTGCATTTACTCTCCCCTCAAAAGCTGTCATCCCTGTGGGCAACCCAGACTGTTAGGATATAGATATTCAGGCCTGTCTGTAAAGGCCTATACTCTAAGAATTTAGGTGTATTCTTATCACTTGGCTAGTTATAGAGTTATAAAAGAAAGAATCAAAATCACTGTCTGGCAGTGTAAGGTCCTTCTCTTACTGTGACAGTCTGAGGCCCTGTTCTTAGGCTAAGGCCTTTGGTTAAGCAACAGAGGTAGCCATAAACTGGGAAGCGACCGGTCTCCTCCTCACATTCCAAACTAGTCACATTGATGTAAGCAGTGTCAGGATGAGCTCCACCCTGATATCTGGTGGTGAGGTGTGGCAAGTTGTGGAAAACAACTTCAGGGGCCGATCTCATTTGCATAGGTACACCCACCCCGCCTAGAACAAGGCCATAGCTGCCCAAATGGTCACTTTGGCTGCTGTGGGATCCCCAGTGTCTCTGTTATTGAGGCAGGCAGAATAAATTGTTATTACCCTGATTATGGGAACTGTGCTTGGAACTGTACTTGGCCTTTTGTTACGATGGAGGGACTCACCATCAACTAAGTAGCACTCGCTAGGCAAGGGTCATGGGTTTAAAAACTCTGTGAATGGAGAGAGGCTGGGGACAAGTATTAATACTTGGTGGTATGGGCCCCTTGGTGAGGACCTTACATGCTAATTGCACTTCCTTCTCTCTCCACTGTGGAATATCAGAGCTAATTTTGATTTCATTAGAAGTCTACTTACAAGCTGCTGAGCTCACTTTGGGCTAATAGTGCACTAGCACTGAGGCTCCCCTACTACAAGCTGACTTCACTAAAGAAGTGAAGACTGACTGACTCACTGACTAAGAGCTGAAATCACTGAGCGTTGTGTTAAGTAGTGGGGGAGCCTGAAGATATATTGTAGAGCAGTTTGTGGGATGGCTGGAGTGCCTTGTGGACAGGCTGGTGGAGCAGTTCATAGGACGGCGGGAGCTGCTGGTGGGACGTGGAGCAGTTCGTGGGACAGCGGGAGCTGCGTGTGGGCCGTGGAGCTGAGCAAAGCAGTTTGTGGGGCGGCTGGCAGAGCGGAGCAAAGGCCTATGGAGCTGTGGGGCGGTCAGCTTCAGATCATGTAAGGTGCCTCTTACCTCCACCCCCATCTGCACCCAGGTTGGGAGGTAAAGCTCTGTAGATAAACTTTTGAACTCTGGGGCTGCCCTGACTAGGGACAGAGACTTTTGGGTCATTGGACTTTTGGGACTTTGGGTGATTTGGGGTTGCTGGACTCAAGAACAAAAGGGAAAGGGCATGCCCCAATTTGCTTGGGGTGGATTTTTTTGCTCATGGGTTGTGTTATGAATCCTGTTGGTGGTGTTTCCCCAACATAATGCCACATTGTTTCTCTCTGTTATTAAAAGGCTTTTTGCTACACACAGACTAGGTGCTTGCGAGAGGGGAAGTATTGCCTCTTGGAGGCACCCAGCGGGGGTGGTATATATTTGTCCCAGGCCACTGGGTGGGAGCTCGAGCCGGTTTGCATTGTGTTATTGGAATGGATCCCCTAGATATTGAACCTGGCCCTTGTTGCTGCCAACTCTGATGGGCAGAAGGGTTACATTGAAATAACATGCTATTGGGCTCCTGTTCTGATAATGCCTATCGCCTCCAGGGAAAGGGAGGTGCCTAGAAGATGTAAAAGGAAACTTAGTTCGATAGCATCCTGTCTGGCAAGAACTCACTTATCAATAGCTGGAATGTGAAATCCTCACTTCTGTATTGTTTTGTCATTATAGTTCCCACTTTGCTATTGTTTGTCTGTATAATCTCTGTCTGGTTCTGTGATTGTTCCAGTCTGCTGTATAATTAATTTTGCTGGGTGTAAACTAATTAAGGTGGTGGGATATAATTGGTTACATAATCATGTTACAATATGTTAGGATTGGTTAGTTAAATTTCAGGAAAATGATTGGTTAAGGTATAGCTAAGAGGAACTCAAATTTTACAGTATAGTCTGCAGTGAATCAGGATGGGGGTGGGGAAATTGGAATCATGTTTAGCTAAAGGGGGAAATGGGAACAGGGACACAGGTAAGGCTCTGTGGTGTCAGAACCGGGAAGGGGGACACTAAGGAAGGAAACTGGAATCATGCTTGCTGGAAGTTCACCCCAATAGACATCGAATTGTTTGCACCTTTGGACTTTGGGTATTGTTGCTCTCTGTTCATGCGAGAAGGACCAGGGAAGTAAGTGGGTAAAGGAATAAGCCCCCTAACAGACCACTGCAATTTCACAGGATTGCCAAACGTGGTATTTCCAGAAATCATTATTATTTAACATTTATATTGTGGTGGTACCTAGAGGCCAACCATGTCAGATCTCATTATTCTGGGCAGTGTGCAAACATATTGACAGTTCCTGCCCCAAAGAGCTAACAATCTTAAAGTGGTGCTTTTATGAAAACTCATGTGAAGTAACTAGTTGCAATGATGTTTACAAATGATCGCTCTAGAGCAGGGAGGAATTAAGGCTTATTGCAGCCTATATTATTTAGAAACAAAGGGCCCCCAGTTGGGTCTTCAGGAGATGGTTGCTTCTGAAAACAGAAGAAATTAATTTTCAGAAGAAATGAATAAAATGAGCTATGGATAGGAGAGGTGTGGCAATGCTGTTGAAAAACCAGTAGGGGAATGGAAATAAGGAAAACAGTCAATGTGATATAGGTGCTGCTGTGCAAACACTGAAGAACTTAATATGTGTCAGTCCATCTGCTCAAGCTTAAACTACTACTGCATTTGACGGCAAAACTTTCATAAATGGAAACAACTCAAATGTGGCAGCCATTACTGTGGATAGACAGAAGCATTTGTAGAAGAACAGATGCTCTAGCTGTGGGACTTTGAGCACCCTGTAATTGATGGTCTATAACTAAGTATATCCATGTTCTATTTTATTCATCATTGTGGCATGAGGAAAATAGACAGGAGCAACACAATAAGAAGTGATACACAATGGGGATTGGATAGCTCAGAGTGTATAATGGGTCAGAGAAACATTCTGCTGTAAGGTCATCAATTCAAATCCAGGTCAGTAGTACCCGACAGTGTTGTTACCATTTAATTGCTGTTCAGTGAATCACACTGACTAGCCTCAGTCAAGTACAGAGTTGGTTAGTACACCCGCCTTATGCCAGGATAACTCCTTTGCCATGCCTCAGGTGTCGGCTGGGGTAACCTCTGGGTTTTGTGGATAGTGGGCTGCAGAAAACTAATAGAGCCCTACTACATTTCTATGTGGAGAAAGATATTTCTCTCGCCCACCCCAACCTGTTCGCTACCGACCCCCTCCCACTGTGTTAAACCGATTGTTATATGGCATAAAACCGATGTAGCAGTAGGGAAGTAGGCCTTGGCGCTCCCATTCCGGGCACTTTGGTAGGACAGCATTAGAAACTAACTTGGGCAGCTGCTGCCTCTGTCGTACTGGTTCTGCAGATAAATAGAACTCAGTCTGGCACCTTTTATGAACAATCACTTTTTTTTTTTTAATTGCTGTTCTGTTGCGAGGGTCATTTGAGTCCAAAGTGCAACAACAAAGCACACAGTTTCCCAGTTTGGATGCCTTCTGGCAATTTTGAGTTTCAAATGTCTAATCTGGAACAAAGGCGGTGCAGAAAAACAGGGTGACTCAGTGTCTGAGGCAGCGTACCAGACAGCTAGTAAACAATAGCCAACCAGCCTTATCTGGATTTTAAGAGCCTGCACAATGATTTCACTGAGTATGGATTTCTTCTCCATGTGTGAACTTGCTGAAAATTGGAATCATTTAGTAATTATGGAAAACCTTTGTAATTTAATACTTTTTATTTCAGTTTTCAAACTTTAGGCCCCAGATCATGTTCCTATGAGAAAAATACCCATACTGGGGGGACAGGAAATTCTGTGGTTTTCCCCTTGTGGAGTTTCTTCTGCATCTTCCTATGGGAGGATGGGATTTCCTCATATAAGAAAGTGAGGGTGTAGGCCACTGTCACAGGGTGGACTGAGCCCTTTAAGAGGGAATAACTCCAGCCCACCTGTGCCTCATTAACAGCCTTGATTGAGCTTCATAGAGGACAGGTGTTCCCTATAAAGAGCCAGAAAGGAACAGGAAACTGGCAGAAGAGAGCTGCAGTGAGTAGGAGATGCTGACTGGGAGAAGCCAGAGCCAGAAGGCTGAACTTTAGCTAGGAAGGGCTGGGAGTAGTGTCGTGTGAAGAGCAGCCTGGGACAGAAAAAGAGTTGTGTTAGGAAAAGATGCCAGAGCTGAGGAACTTGAGTGTTGGACCTTGAGGATTGTTTCTGAACTGTTTCTGTTATTAAACCAGATGCAGGCAGGGGTGATGTTAGCCATGACAAAAACTGTGTGGAGTTCATAAGGAGCCCTGAAGAAGGAAAACAGAAGCAGGGTGCTGCAGAGCCATCCTTGGCCATGAGGGTGTGCACAGGAGGTGGCTGATGCTATTATAGCCACAAATGGCATGGATGCACATGGGCCCCATCCTCATGGAAGCCTTATGCCTCTGCCCCTCTTTAGCCATGCCCAAGCTCCATATTAGGGGCCACATCTGCTATCTGTGCAGGGTGTGCTGTGGAAAAATGGATTACCTTTTCTATTACATTTCCATGGGGTCAATGGGGGAATAATGTGCATCTCTCCATTGCCTGCCCCCATTTATTGTATGGCTCCTTGGATCCATACATCTCTCCAGTGCAACAGATGGGATGCTGTTACTGAATGTGGCTCACTCCCCCCGTTTCCATAGGATGCATTAACAGAGCTTTCAACTGGTACCAGCTTTTCCTTTGACACTGTATGTGGGGTAAATGTTCATTATACGATGATTTTATCCTCATAATTATTGTTGGAAAAGATTTCTTCTCACTAATGCGAGAATTAGTATAATCATATTTATGCAAAGCTGTAATTTTTTTTTAAATAATAGAGTAACATGAGTGAAACAACTTCTAATTAGTTAATTACTACATCCTGGGACAATGATAATAAAATGTATCACTTGTATAACACTGTTCATTTGTAGACAGATCACTTTAAAAAGGAGGTCAGTATCAGCATTTTATTGATGGAGCTGAGCGGTGAAATGGCTTCCCCAAGATCTTAGAGAGACTAGGTGGGTGAGGTAAAGTCTTTTATTGGACCAACTTCAGTTGGTGAGAGACAAACTTTCGAACCACACAGAGCTCTTCTTCAGGTCATAGTTAATATGTCTCTCTACTATCTGGGCCCAACACAGCTACAACCTCACCACATATTGCCCAAGATCTCTCAGCAGACCAGGCAACAGAACAATCTCCGGACTCCCAGTCCATTGCTCTCGTCTATCCATTAGGCCACACAGTTTATAAATCTTAACAATGGGATTCATTAGGTAACCAAATCCCATTAAAAGTTAATGGTGAGTTAAGCACCAATCACATAATCTGAGATTTTCAAAGGGGCTTACCTCCATATTTTTAAATTCAGAAAATAAACTATTAAATACTGACAAAGAACTATGTAGATTATAATTGGATCATGCTCTATTACTATAATTTCATTTCATGAGAAGTATGTTCAATTTATTATTGCAAAATAATTGGCTTAGACCAGGGGTTCTCAAACTGGGGGTCGGGACCCCATTACATGGGGGGGTCATGAGTTGTCTACCTCCACCCCAAACCCCGCTTTGCCTCCAGCATTTATAATAGTGTTAAATATATACAAAAGTGTGTTTAATTTATAAGGGGGTTGCACTCAGAGACTTGCTATGGGAAAGGCGTCATCAGCCCAAAAGTTTGAGAACCACTGGTTTAGATATAGCAGTCTCATATAAACAGCTTTTAGCTGTGAGGCATATACAGCACCTAAATAGTCTCCACATTTCTATCGTCCTTATTGCTCTGCCTTTATCATATAGCTAGTCTCAGTATTTAAAATAGTGACGTATGTAACAGATTTCAGAGTAACAGCCGTGTTAGTCTGTATTCGCAAAAAGAAAAGGAGGACTTGTGTGGCACCTTAGAGACTAACCAATTTATTTGAGCATAAGCTTTCGTGAGCTACAGCTCACTTCATTGGATGCTGTAGCTCACGAAAGCTTATGCTCAAATAAATTGGTTAGTCTCTAAGGTGCCACACAAGTCCTCCTTTTCTTTATGTAACAGAGAGTTAGAAAATATAAAAGTGAATTGAATGTGATAAGGGATAGGTTTTGATCTAAATAAGAAAATCCTAGAGGTGTGTCAGAACTTAGAACATCACGAACATCAGTTAATTAGATGGAGATAGGTGGGGAATAGATGCATCTTATACAGCAATACAAAATGTTCTTTGCTGTTTTACTTTGCCACTCAGCACCAGTGCACTGTGCCAAGTGTAGATCTGATTTGCGTCACTACTAATGTAGACTAGTGCCAAAGCTAATTAACAGAGGGATAGCAAAGATAACCTTATAATGCTGAGGCTTGTAACAAGGTGAGAGTTTATTGTAGCAGTATAATGTTCATTTTTACTAGGCACAGTTTGGATACAAAGGTAATGACTGAAGTGATTTTTTATTAATATTGATGTCTCTTCACTGAAGAAATTCAGCTTCCTGAATAACTTTAGATTGTTCATGAAAACAAGATGTCTTTAAGAAATCTAATCAATTCAGTGTTTAGATTACAAAACTGACTAGCCGTGAATGTCATGCTGCCCTGCACATAGACACTGGCAGGCAAACTGGATTGGAGGGGATTTAGACGACAGTTTGAGGAGTGTTTTTTCAAGGCTGTCGCTGATAGGCTGATGAAGAACAGCTGACGGACTGGGAAATCCATTGGCAGGGAACTCAGTGAGTCAGTGCTGAGTCACCTTCTGCCCTACGTGACAGGAGAGAGCGCACAGCAACAGTTGCTGGACTAGCATACAGTCTAAAGAAGTGATCGGAAACTTCCCCTTTTCAGAAGGGGCAGCCTTGTCTGGCAGTTCACGTAACACCACTTGAACAATTGGACAGTGACACTGAAAACCTTGCGAAATTGGGAATTTAACACTAGAAATGGCTAAGTTTCACACACGGTCACTTGGATATTCTAAATCCAGGTGCTGTCATCTGCAACAAGAACTCCATTTAATCTCCTTTTTATGGCTGCAGGAGTTACTCTGACCTTTTTATTGTTTTCATTTATAAAAAGAATTACTGGAAGAATGGATTAATAAAACAAGCTAGAATTGAATAGTATGTAGCAGAGCTTTAGACTCTGAAAGTTGTAATAGATGTGGAGTGTGTTAACAAAAAAAAAAAACCCAAAAAACAAACAAACCCTCCACCCACCTAAAAGCCCCGTTAAAATCCCATATTTTGATTTGCTTTGATGTGTATGGTGCAGCAGTGTGTTAGACATGCAGCACAAAACTCCAAGCTATGCAACTCCCCTGGTTTGGGGTTTGCTCTAAACCAAAATTCAAATCAGTTTGAGAAGTTAGTTGAGGTTCATAAATCCTTGGACTTAACCTGGGGCAGTCTTTTGACTTCTGCATCAAAATCTTACAAAAATCACTACTTGTTTTTGTGTAAAATAAAATGCGGTTTGTCAAGACTATCTGGATTTCACTGAGATTTGGATTGGTTTGATGTAGGGATTCAGACTCACTTGTATGGGAACAGATTAAAATGTTTATGTAAACACCTGGGGAGTGAAGCTGCTGAGTTGAATATAACTCTGTTTGGAGGCATTATGTAATTATGGCATTATGTAAACTTCAGCTCCATGCCTTGTAGAAAACATTTGCTAAAAGCCAGTTAACACAGTATTATTACTATTTGTATTATCATAGTGCCTACGAGCATCTGTTATGGACCAGGACATGATTGTGCTATTATGGTACAATATTTCAAAACTCCCATCCTAAGGGCCAAATTCTTCTCTCAGATACTCAAATTTTGTAAATAATTTATATCACTGAGAGACTGAAATCAGCTCAATCTGATTGCACCGGCTTCCCAAAATTCATACATCTTCAGATCTTCCAGTTGTCCATGGTTGTTCTAAGTAATCGCTAAAGAGGCAGTTGTTAAGCGTACTGGTTTATTTTATTTATGCTAAACATCTTTACCCAATCAGGCTGGGACATTTTCAGGCAAGGTTAAGATTTTCAAAAAATGAACTGGGTTTGATATCTTTTTGGGGTGCCCAACTTGACACAATGTAAAGTGAGAAGCCTGATTTTCAGAAGCAGGTGCTCAACACTTCCTGAAAAAAGACTCCTTCAAGGTGTCTCAAGTTGAGCACCCAAAATATGAAATACCTAAAATTACTGGTCACTTTTGAATATGTTGGCTGTATGTTACAAATGAGTGAACTGCTTCATAACTAATCTTTCTCTGAACTGAAACAAACCTTCTTTAATGTGCAGAATCAGCAACTCCTCAGCTCCCTTTCTTCTTTTGAATTCAATTCTCTGCGAAATTTCACATACACATCAGCAGGCTATCCTTCCACCATGCTTCCAACTTCCAACTGACCTATCTGACCCCTCCCTCCTCTAGCCTTTCCTCCACGGGCCCATACAACCATTAAAGGATTTTTCCAAGCATATATTATTTGGATGGCGTTGCCGAACTGTATCTCTCTCTGCCATGTTGAAACCTTGCTTGAGCTGTAGGACTAGATACATCTCAGATTTTACTGCACACCAGAAAAAGTAAGAATTGAAAGTAGAAATCTAAGGCCCCAGCAGAGAGAGAGCCAAATGCACAATGTATTTGTAAAGACAGATTTTATAGTGACTGGCTGGGATGATTTAACTGGGAATTGGTCCTGCTTTGAGCAGGGGGTTGGACTAGATGACCTTCTGAGGTCCCTTCCAACCCTTATATTCTATGATTCTATGATTCTATGACCTGGATGGCAAAGTATGGGAGAAATATCCCAGAGGGCTGGATGTGGAGAGACAGAAGGGACACAGAGCCTGCCTAGATAGTGTAAAGATGGGTCACAAAAGGCTGGACTAAGGGAGGGGGGATGGAAAAAAAAAGGTCTTGCTGACCTGATGAAGGAAGGGGGAGAGAAGAGTTGCAGGTACTTGGTTGTAAAGAAAAGGGAGACAGAGGCCTAAGTAGGAGTGAGGGAAAAATGGGCACAGGACCTAAACATTGTACTTCTGAAGAGTTGGGAAAGCGTAAGTTTCAAATAAAATAGCCCAGGAGTTCTCAGACTTTTTGATACTGTGGACCACATCTTAATAGAAATTGTCTTGCGGACAAGCTCCTCTCCCACTCGCGGCCACACAGACTGCCTCACCTCACGTAACATGACATCCATGAGGTAATTACAGCAATTGCTTACACAGAAAAGTTCTACTAGTAAAGCAAGTAATGAATTTTTGCTGTATTTAGTTTGATTTATTAGCTGGATATAAGGAAATCCAGCAGCCTGTGACCTGTTGTCTTCATGGACCAGCAAGTGTTCCAAGAACCAATAGGAATCCACTGGCCACAGTCTATGAGCCTCTGAAATAGTAAATAACAACATAAACCCCACTCATTCTGAAATTAGATAAAAGGGCTAGATTTTAACAGTATTTGCAATACCTAACTGATTTAGGAGCCTGAATCCTATTGGCTTCCAAGTTGAGATTTTGGCTCTTAGGTGCCTAAATTCCTTTTGAAAATGAGACTTAGGCTCCTAAATCAGAAAGACATTGCAACGCAGAGTGCAGAAATGCCTAAATACCTTAAAATTCAAGGTCAAAGTGTTGATTTCTGCATTTATCAGTGTTAGCCAGGATCAGATATTGCAATTTTTCCAGCCTGGTCTGAACTAGGAAGCGTTGACTGTCTGTCTCACTGTGCACAGCATTAGCTGAATAATGACTAATAATTGACTGAAATTCCACAATGCTAACAATCAGTCCTAAAGAACATTATTTTAGAGGGAACAATATACAAGATTTACCTGGTATTTTTTCTTCCTACCTTTATTGTAGTGTCCAGGATTTTCTGTTAGGATTAGGATTAACTGTTGGCACCAAGTAGTTTCATCTGAACATTTGTTAATTGTTGGATAATACTGTTTAGATGGCTATTCTGGAAATACAGAATGAGTTTCCTAGTTATAGTATTTCTTTAGTGAAAGGCAGGCTCTAGAAACAAAAGTGTTTAAAATGCAATTATGCTCTGAAAAGAGATTCTGTAAAAATAGCATCAAGGGATCTCCTGTATATTACCTATCCAAGACTTCCAGATTAAAATTGCCTGTTTGCAAGTAAAAATGTGTTTCTAACTACCAGCCCTGTAAGTCAACCTGGGACCTGATATTCAAGCAGGATTCTTTTCTTCTTGTGCATCACCAGCAATAATTGAGATCCAGCTGCAGAATTCTTAACTATTCTGTTGAGATGTATGAATCAGAACAGAGCCTATCTTATTCTTCTGTTGTACTAAGAGAGGTGAAAACAGAGGTATCAGGTCTGCTGGGTAAGAAGGTTCTGTTTTTATATAAGCGCATCAACACATTTAAAAAAAAGAAACTTCTAAGGGTTTAAGTGTGGAAAAAATAAATGGCCTAATTTTTCTGGGCTGAAATTCAACCGTTGTAAAAGATGACATGTACATATACATCATACCTGCACTAGTGAGCAATAAATATAGTTTGAAAAGATACTTGGAGTGGTTTCTAGTTGAGCAGGCATAGCAAAGCTTATATTGGCTTGGCTGGAAGAAGATTGTTTCTGACTCACCCTAGTAAAAGTGGTTTCCTATGGTTTCAAGGCTCAGCTCCGATAAATATGGGGTTAACATAAAAGGGCCAAAAACTCTGACCTAAATTCAGCTTTTGGTTATATTCATAGATTCATAGATATTAAGGTCAGAAGGGACCATTATGATCATCTAGTCTGACTTCCTGCACAATGCAGGCCACAGAATCTCACCCACCCACTCCTGCAATAAACCTCTCACCTATGTCTGAGCTATTGAAGTTCTCAAATCATGGTTTAAAGACTTCAAGTGGAGTAGAATTTGATCCACTGACTTAAAATTGAATTATACCAGTAGCAATTTTGGCCCAGTAAATTCAGCCACCAAACCAGGAGCCCTTCTAATTATTCCATTCAATTTACCATTTTCCTCTAGCTTGTAGCTCAATCAGTTTGGTATTGTTTCAAGACTGAGACTTTGGGCCATACCTCTTTTCAAAACTGCTAATCCTACCCAGATTCCTTGTAGGGCCGCCTCGCAGCTCTTCAGAAGCCAGATCATGTAAGGCTAGTTCTCTTTTTGTCATTGGCTATTCAAATTATAGGGCCATGGAACCTTAAAGTGTAAGGGCCAAATTCTACTCTCACTTATTTGTTGTGAGTTATCAGGATGAGGTTGGAACAGGCAAGGAAGAACTAACTGTTCTCTCACCCAGAAAGGGAACCACTTGGGTATAAGGGTGGAAGCCCATTGTTGGAACTGTGAGATGCTGCACTGCTTTCCTGTGGTTAAACTTGTCCTGTATTGGATAAGGACGGTCAGCCCAGCCTCTTCCACCAGCACTAAACTGGCTTAAAAATCAACTGAAAAGATATGTGAATGTTCAACAGCAGTAAAAATGAATCTGGAGTATAACCCTCTTAATCATGTGGAAGGTTTGAATTTGATTGGTGGATCAGCAGTTGATGCCAGCATCCTCCATAAAACAAATCTCATTTGTAAACAGTTGGGTGAGTCATACTCATTTCCTTGGCTAACAGGAATAAGATTTCATAAATGTATAGCAATCCCATTTTACATTAGTAACCAACTGTATGATATGATCGTCAACTGATGTGGCATGGAGCCAGGATGGAGAGAGCTGCTCCTCATTCCCCTTTCTGGGAAGGGAGTGGATAAACAGAATTGTTTTTTTGAAAATCTAGCAGGCTAGACCTTTTGTTAGCATGTGGCCCCCTGGAACTGTGTATAATTTTTTAATATTGCTGTCTTTATAATCTTGCCTTTATTGGACTGGCATATTTCTTTTACTATTCTATATGTGATCTCTTGGTGAATCTATGTGCTTCCTCATTGTATAAGTTAATTCAACATGTTTAAACATGAGGCACAAAAATAAAATGGTGAGAGATTCATTCAAGAACTCAGAAGCTAATTTAGAGACCATTCCTGCACCTGTACTATGCACCCGTAGTGGGGTGGTGAGTGCCCTCAAATACTGCTTACTTCAGTGGAAACTTGAGGAAACTCAGTTCTTGTAGGGGTCCTCAGCACCTCACAGGAGCAGGGCTTTATGTAGACAGACAAGTGCAACAGAGTGAGAGTTCTTCATTATACCACCAGTGGGGCCCTACCAAATTCACAATCCATTTTGGGCAATTTCATGGTCATAGGATTTAAAAAATAGTAAATTCCATGATTTCAGCTATTTAAATCTGAAATTTCACAATGTTGTAATTGTAGGGGGCCTGATCCAAAAGGGAGTTGTGGGGGGTTTGCGAGGTTATTGGGGGGGGGGGGTTTGCAGTGCTGCTATCCTTACTTCTGCGCTGCTGCAGGCAGTAGTGTTGCCTTCAGAGCTGGGCAGCTGGAGAATGGTGGCTGCAGGCCGGGAGCCCAGCTCTGAAGGCAGAGCCGCCATCAGCAGCAGTGCAGAAGTAAGGATAGTATGGTGTGCTATAACCACCCTTACTTCTGAGCTGCTATCTGCAGAGCTGGGCCCTCAGTCAGCAGCCACCACTGTCTGGCCGCCCAACTCTGAAGGCTGCAGCCAGAAGTAAGCAGCCAGCATGACATGGTATCGTCACACTTACTTCTGCACTGCTGCTGGCGGGGCACTGCCTTCAGAGCTCGGCACCCGGCCAACAGCTGCTGCTCTCCAGTTGCCCAGCTCTGAAGGTAGTGCAGAAGTGAGGGTGGCAATACCTCCACCCCCTAAAATAACATTGCGACCCCCACACCCCCCGCAACTCCCTTTTGGGTCAGGACCCCCAAGTTGAGAAACGCTGGTCTTCCCCCTGTGAAATCTGTATAGTATAGAATAAAAGGACACAAAAGACCAGATTTCATGGTTCTGCATGCATTTTTCATGGCCCTAAATTTGGTAGGGCCCTAACCATCACAGAAAGATTGTGTTCCAGTTGACCAAAGAATGGATTTGCTGTGTGCTTTCAGCTAATCAGAAACCATTTTACTCATAAAAGGAGAATTTTTTAAACGTTTAGTGTACTTTTAAGTACACAATAATATATCTTCAATGCGGTTAGTAAATAAGGGGCAAATTCTGTCCTCCTGTACCCTCTCTGAGTCAGGAAAATCCTAGATGGAATGGAGGTAATACATTTCCAGTGCACCGTGTAGGAAGGGCTTTCTAGAGACTGCACAGGATGGGTACATATCCGCTGATGTTCATAGATGTTCCATGAATGGAAGAGGCTTGGGTGTGGTTCTGGAAATGCAAATAGCAGACTAGGCCCCACAGCTGGTGTAACCACTACTGCATTAGATCCAGTGCCATACAAAATGGGGGCATAAGGTCCAAAGGGGCTACTCCAGACCTGAGGCTAGAGTAGAAGCTGTGGAGTCACTCCACTGTTGCTCTGTGACCTTGAGGAAGCATTCCTATCCCTCAGAAATATCCATTGTCCAGTCTATTTATTCAGCCTGGGTGCTGCAGGATTTGGGAGTAAATTCTAGCCACTGAAAATCAGATTGGATTATTGACACCAATTTCACTCAGTGTAACTAAGAGTGAAGACCAGGAGACTACAGCACTGTCAGAAGAAACTGACCTTCCTGCTGCTAAACTCATTTAATCATTTGTCTAAAATATGTGGCTTCAGTTTCTTTTGAGTTTTCTCTCTCAGTAATTACTTTAATATTCTGATAATTTCTCTCATTGGTATTTTAAACAGTTGATCTTTCACTAAGTAGTGTTTTTATTGATGTCAACATTTTGAAACTTAAGAAGCAATCTGTTTATGCGATTAGTTCTGTGTGTCACTGCAACTCTTCCATTGTTCTCTAATTATCAACGTTTTTATCTCCCTACTTCATGGCTTTATCAAAATCTTGAAAGACTTTCAGTTTTGTGGGACAGTCCCTTGGCTCAGCATGTGTAAGTCAGCATAGCTCCACTGCAGTCAATGAAGATACACTGATACACCAGCTGAGGATCTGGTTCTGTGTTTATCCTGTTATTGTGTTATACATTTAAATGTTGAGCCTGAATGGAAACTCAGAATGGGGAAACAAACAGTAGCATCCAGGGAAATTAATTAGAACAAAACTGTTTCCCCATATAAATGAATAACACAAATTATAGTGTAATTCTCTATAACTCTTATGTTTTGGAATTATAGTTTTTAAGTGTTTCTTATAATGCTAGGCAGATTGTTAAACCTTCTGATTTTAATACTTCAGGGTCAGCCTGTGGCTTTAAAGACTGCCTGAACCAGGGGGAAAGAAGGGAGCTACAAAGTTAACATGCAGCAGGGTCAGTCAGTCACACTTACACATAGGGGCTGGACCTATAGGTCCTGGGGGTGCTGTTGCATCCCCTGGCTTGAAGTTGTTTCCATCATATACAGTTTGGTTCAATGGCTCTCAGCGTCCCCCCCCCCCACCACTATAAAAATTGTTCCAGCATCCCTGCACTTACAATAGAGCCTGCACTGTCACATCAAAGAGCTTCACGCCCTCCTTCCCCCCCCCCCACACACACACTTTCATAAGGTACAGTGTGGGTTCCCCTCCGAGCCAGATGAATGTTGCTACCTGTAGCGGACTGGAAGCAAAACCATAGCTCCTCCTTTATCTCATTCCTACCACCTCCCTTCCTCCCCCATTACGCTGTGACTAGTTCCTAAACATGAGTGGAGCATAGAGGGGAGAAGGCTCTTTGTGCTTTCTCCCACTCTCCTCCACCCCCACTATTTGTGTACCCTTTCAGGGCTGTCACTGTTTAGTCCTTAACATATACCAAGACTTCTGATGCTATCAGCAGAATATTCTGCAGGCTCAGTGAGTGACTGCAACAGAGACCAGACAGTCAAGTAAATCTGTCCAGCACACAGTAAGGGTATAATCTTGGGCAATGATAATATGTTGCATTAATATAGCACCTGCCATCAGAGAATTCCAAGGCATTTTACAATGGTAAATTCAACAAGCTGTACAGAACTCCAGTGAGGTATGGAACATGATAAAGTCGTGTTTTCTTTTTTCCTTTGCTTAGCTCTGATGACTTTACACTGGGATTTTTAAAGGGAGAGCAGGAGTTAAAATTAAAGTTGTGAGTAATTCAAAACCACTGAGTTTTTCAGTTCCATAATGTTAGCATTGTACTTTATTATTTATATTGAAAAAGTAGTGCCTATAGATTTCAACCAGGTCAAATCCCTTGAGCTAAGCTCTGTACGTATGCTAAATTATAATTCCTATTCCAAAGACCAGATCTTTACTTTGGTTTCTTTCTGTGTAGGCTTGCATACCCTATGAGTTTGGGATATGGATGAATCCTTACAATCAAAGCAAAATGTAGCTGAAATTGCTGTGTTTAACCTGGTTTCACATTGAAATTCTAAATCAGTACAGGTGTGCTCAAAAGTAAGCCCGGCTCACTTGAAATATTGGTGGTTTAGCAAACCTCAGTGACAGTTTTTACAAATCTGGGCTAAGTTTCATGTTTGTAACAATATCTGAAACCAGTTGTTTTAGCTGGATCCAGGTGTCATAGCAAACATTTCACGCTGCTTGTTAATCTCCCAAGCTGTAGTAGTTACATGGCTTCAAAATTTCTCTTGACTGCTCTTAAAATATATATTTATTATGCCAATTGGCTGGGCGAAATCTTATTGAAGCTGGTGGGTATAACTGCTGCCCTTCATTCAGGATAAATGTAAGAAACAATCAAGCTCTTTCGTGGGATCATGTAGTTAAAAAAGTGGGCGCAGGGTAATGCTTGAGTAGAAGCTGACCCACGGGGCCCCTGGAGATTGACACAGCAAGAGCAGGAATTGGCACACTGATTGGTGGATCTGTGTGTATGAGAGAAACAGCAGAAACACACTGAAGGACACACAGGAGAAGCAAAGAAACTTCAGACCCTGAGGAAAAAAGCAAAGAAAGCTTTTGGGACAAGTGCAGGATAAGAAAATGCTTGATACTGCGTGCAGAGAAACGATCTCATGTTGTTTGATTCCTACTGTATTCGGGGAAAGAGAACTTTGTATATTCTCTGTAAATAAACAGGATTGTATAAAAGAAATACCTGATTCCATCATCCATATCTCCTAACAGACACAACCCACTGGTCCCTGAAAACTGGCTGTTTGGTTAAAAATGGGTAACAATATTTTTAAAATCCATCAGGAAGTAGGGAGCTAGCGAGAAGATAATGGTGACCTTCTCTATGAAGAAAGAGATGGATGTTCAGATGGATGTTCACCTCAACACGTGCTGTTGCTCTCCAGATAGATGGGACTTGGTTTGGTGTTTTATATGGCTTGACAGGATACGTGTACAAGCCTGTCCTGCGGTATGTTTTAAGGCAGACATTAACTTGCACACCAATCATCCTTGGAGCAACAGGTGGCTTCCCGTGTCCACAGATGAATACAAAGTAACAACAGCAGCATAACAGGGAAGCTAAAAAATAGACAAGTGGTTGAACTAATATGACTGTAGTGTATTACAGGCAGCTTTCACTTATGTTAAGATTTCCACACCTGGTTCATATCAATTTTACATCAGCAATGACTGAAAGCTGTAACCATCTGCCTTTTGGGTGGGCTATGTGAAAAGAGCTAATGTGAAATGTAGTGTAAATTAAATATTGTTCTTATTCCTCTGGGTGACTTTTGGGAGTGGAAGTAAGAAACCAATGAGTTCTGAGGGATAGGGCTCTGAAGAGTAGGGGGCCAAGGGTTATTGAAAAAGAGGGAGATCGTAGTCTTGGTATGGAAATGTTTGGTTGGTCAAGGTTATGGAACTTTGTTGTTTTATTGGTTCACATAAGCTTTGATTAAGCATCCAAACTTCCACCTTTCTGAAGCCTTAAAAGGGTTACACATCACTAATAGTTTTTGAGTGGTTTGTTTTTTAATTGTATAACTTATCCAATGGTGCAAAATCTGCTGCGGTTCTGATGATTCTAAATTTGATACACAACATTTTTTTTTTTCTTAAAGCTGAAACAGATGTTAAAATCATCACTCCGGGGAAGTCAGATGTAAATTCTGCCACTTTGGAGAAACAGAATCACTAATCAGTCTCCTTTCTAGCAAGTAAATACCTGGTAGATGCTGTTATATGCACAATTTTAATTTAGGGCTTTTTAAAGAATTGCCATATATATCTCTGCATCACAAGGTACAGAGATTGACTAGGAGCTCTGAATCGCAAAAGCAGAGAAACACACTCTATTACATTTCATTATGTGAATGAGTAAAAAATGTGTTACCATGTGTGGCCTACATGCTACAGCGACAGATATATCAAAGAGAAAGAGAGAGAGATCAACAGGGTTTTTGTGACTGTGGCCCAATCCCATTCCCATTGAAGTTAATGGAGGTATTGCCATTTGCTGCACTGTGGCCTTTAGTTTGCAGGAGTAGCTGTGAAAGGCAAGAGCTTCAGTTTGTGAGAGGAAAGGATGGTTCTAGACTATTCTCAGTGGTGGAAGAGGACAGGACAAGGAGTAATGGTCTCAAGTTGCAGTGGGGGAGGTTTAGGTTGGATATTAGGAAAAACTTTTTCACTAGGAGCGTGGTGAAACACTGGAATGCGTTGCCTAGGGAGGTGGTGGAATCTCCTTCCTTAGAAGTTTTTAAGGTCAGGCTTGACAAAGCCCTGGCTGGGATGATTTAATTGGGGATTGGTCCTGCTTTTGAGCAGGGGGTTGGACTAGATGACCTCCTGAGGTCCCTTCCAACCCTGATATTCTATGATTCTATGAAAGGAAGCCAGGAGCAACCCCATCCTGATGACTGTACTTACAGTAGTTCAGTGAAGAACTTCTATTCTAATGAGGTATTTACAGAGTATCTGAGGTGGCTTCTTCTAAAGTGAGCCGTCTCAGTTCAGGTAGAGGGGCCTAGGTACCCTTTCTAATTTCTTCATGGACCACAGTTTTTGGACTTAGTGAGGGTAAATGGTACAGTTACAAAAAATATTAATCTGTTCAGACCAGACCTCTTTAATGTGGTGGAATTACATTCTTACATCACAGGTTCAAATTGACTAGACTTGAATGTTGTTGAATCTTTGTACCTTGACTGCAAAAGATTTACTGCTTTGAGAGCCCATTCCCAGTACAGAGAGCAAGAAGATGGCTTGACTCGTGAGCAAACAGCCAGGCAAAGAGCCTGGCTCTTTGGAAGCCCATCTATGGAATATGGGGGACAGCTTCCCATGAAAACACTCCTTTCCTGAAAAAAGAAAAGGAGTACTTGTGGCACCTTAGAGACGAACAAATTTATTTGAGCATAAGCTTAAGCCTGAAGCACCCATCCTCAGCTCATCCCTTGGGCTTGGGCATCTATTGGCCTGGCATAAGAATTTGCCGATGAATCATGCCAGGGTTAAGTTTCAGTGATTCTTATAGGTAAACCTTGTAACTGTGGGCTAAAAATTGGTACCTAAAGTTGTGGCCCATATTTATTTTAGTGGGAACTTCTGGGTGTTCAGCATGTTGGGAATCTTTCATTTATTTAAGTGCCTAAATATGAATTTAGGAGCCGTACTTGAGATGTCTATTTTTGAAAATCTTTGCCTAAAACAACAACCCCTGGAGTCAGATGTATGTTTTTAAAAGCCTGGCCCAGGTCATGCCTCTGGCCAATCTCTACAGCTGCTTTAGTAACTGTAAGTATGGGATGCAATTGTTCACACTCTGGCATTCTTTCCGCCATGCTGCCCAGTTATTCCACAGCTCATTTTCCACTGTAGTTTTTAGCTAACTATACATTTTTCTCTTAAATTATTCATCTTTGTTTTTTTAAAATGCTGTGTACATCGGGTTCATAGAATCATAGAATATCAGGGTTGGAAGGGACCCCTGAAGGTCATCTAGTCCAACCCCTCGCTCGAAGCAGGACCAATTCCCAGTTAAATCATCCCAGCCAGGGCTTTGTCAAGCCTGACCTTAAAAACCTCTAAGGAAGGAGATTCTACCACCTCCCTAGGTAACGCATTCCAGTGTTTCACCCTATACCTGAGGCAAGTGGAAACATAAAACAGTGGTGCAGGTTATAATGACTAGAAAATGGTTGATATTAAATAGTGTTATGGGTATAACTTTTAATATAATAGAAGCTACCACAGTCAGTGGACAATGACCCTTATCACATGATATGGTATTAACCTTAGTAACCCTAGTCCAGACAGCTAATGAGGCCCAAGAAATCTAGCTACCTATGCAGGTATCTGATTATCTACATAAAATTCAGGCTATTACTTAGCTCTATTCTAATGGTAAAGTGGTGCATCTTCCATCTATTTGACACCCAGCTGCCTAAAAGAAATGTAATAACATGTTAATGGAGGATATGACTGGGAAGGCAACTTAGAAGAAGGGTGTGAGATAAAGTAGGAAAGGCCTGCTGAGAAAAGAGGAAGCAGGGAGCAGTGATGATTATAGCCCTTAAAGTTTCAGTTCCCTTTTTGATAGTTCAGAGTCCCATGTTAGGTGTGTGTGCATGTAAAAGGTGGGCTGGGGAAGGCAATGGCTGCTCTCTTACATAGTAGTCTTAACCTAGGTGACCTCTCTCTTCAGTTTTGTCTCTGTTATATTTAGGTCCCTCAAAAAGCAGGGAGTAGAGGGAAA
Source organism: Caretta caretta (assembly GCF_965140235.1). Classification (NCBI taxonomy): domain Eukaryota; kingdom Metazoa; phylum Chordata; order Testudines; family Cheloniidae; genus Caretta; species Caretta caretta. The sequence goes on from NC_134210.1 coordinate 58,953,234, forward strand.
GCAGTCAGTAGATTAAGGAAGCCTCACTGACTCTGCTATTAAGAATTACATCTCTGGCTTGTTCAAAAATGGATAATTCTCTATTAGGTGGTGTTTGCTCTTTGTATGTTAGTTTATAGCTAGTATCTCTGCCAAAGACAAATTTACAGTTGTCGGAAGAAAATGGAGAGCAACTGGCAGCTAATCAACAAACTTCTCAACCTCATCCCATCAAGAGGATATTTTCTTAGGCATTGTAACTTGGCTCTCAGTACTTTAAGTTCCATTTAATACACATGTTGAAATATGTCGTATGTTATTTGAAGTCAAAGAAAACACTGAAAAACAAATTGTGAAATTTCACTTGGCAGAGGAAAGTTGCGTCATTGGCTTCCTTCTCTGCCTCAAGAGGTTTCCTAACATCTGAAAACATCATCATCTGTGTGAAAAAGTTGACATTTAAGAGACACTGGGATTGGGAAAGCTAAATTAACTCTTAAATGACAAGGATGTTAAACAACCTGAGCATTACTAGAAAGATAAGATGTGAGCTGTGCTTTAAAAGAACAATTGTCGATGAAATGATGAAAATTTGGCATGTAAGTTCCTCATAGCTCAATTCAGACAGTGTGAAGATGCTGCCATGCTTCAAGGCACAGTCTGGTTTCTGGTTGCTGATAAGGGTTTGGAAAAAAATCCCAACACCCAGGAGGAAGATGAACTGGGTATCTGCCCTCTTGATCTCTATGTAAGAGTTAGGTATCATACTTATTCTATGTTCTTAGCAACATTTCTTTCATAGGCTATTGCTTGTAGCAGGAATCTGGTTTGAACACATAATTGATTAGCCTTATATAGTAAATTCTATATAGTGTAATTTTGGACAAGTATTTCTAGAGGTGTTTTTTCCCCAGTTACTTTCTCTTTAAGTTTGCATAATTTAGAAAGACACACATCACTATTTTGGTCACTAATGATTTGATCAGTTCCTACTGAAATCAAAAGCCCTATTAACTTCAGTGGGAGCAGGAAAAAGTCTCAGAACATTTATATGACCATAAAAATGGATTCCAGTTCCTACTGATTCGTTAAAAATAAGGGATTATCTGAACTGAATTTACATATGGAAACTTATATCTCTAGGTCACCAATAGAGCCATGTGAAATTTGGCTATGTGGGTGCACTTGAGTTTGTTTGAACCTGTGTTTAGATTTGCTCCAAGTGTTACATTTGACTTTTGACTGGAAGCCATGCAAAGCTTCTCTAATTTAAGCAATTCAAAGGAACCCTGTACTTTGAGGGTTCAGCACCTAGAACAATGAATTGCTGGCCCATGTCTGGTGTTCCTAGTCATTACAACAATACAAATAATAAAAATAACTATAGGTGGGGCTGTAGCACCACTTATTATTAAGGTTGCCTGACACTTCCCATTATAAGACCCTGTTTTCAGTTTGGAGCTGTTCTGAGAAAGCAGACTCTGATGCATGGCACTCTCTAGTGTTGTCTGGAGAAGGGAAGGTATTCCTAGGTTACCATCAGGGGATGATAAGACTTTAGGTAAGATAGATATGTGCAGACTATTCCTTGTTTTAAAATCCTTTTTCTCAAATGCTGTGTTCCTACTGTTAAAATTCAGTAATACTTTGGTTTAAAGAAGGTTGTCCGGTCAATATATACACCATTGTTGTCAGACTCCTGAAAGGAAAAAACGCATGTCCACAAACTGCTGGGTAAAAACCTGGTGTGAGAGTGGGATAATCCTGTGATTCCACCCAGGAGAGGTAAAGGCAAAAAGCCTAACTCCTCAGAGGTTTCCCTCAAAGAGACCACAAAGGGGACAGAGGTGTAGCTAGCCCTGCAACTGTGACAGTCATTAATACAAGAGCATCTCAATGTGCATTGCAGAGAGGGGTAAAACAATGAGAAAGTACGTTATATAATGCTGAGACTTCATTCATAAATTACCCAATCCTACTACTACTGAAGATAATGACAAAACTCTTTGATTTCAGTGGGTGCAGGTTTGGAGTTGAAGTAGGTTTTCCAGCTGTGTTTTGGGTTTTGTTTTGTTTTTTAATGAAAAAAATGTGTTGAAGTTAGAAAACAATTTGACAGGCTCAGACCTTTGGTATCCTTGAACTGTTAGACGTCATTTTCCATCACCAAGATAAAAGGTTCTTGTATTAAGGACAGCACTCCTGGATTATGTGCTATGGTGATTTTGGCACGCTATTATAATGCTCAGGATTTCAGCAAAGTTCGAACTTTACAGAATTTTCCAATTTTACAGACATGCCTGTTTTATAACAACAGACGTCTAGCTATGGTTTAGGGCTGTACACCAAATATGTTTGCTCGGAAATATGAGTTGTAAATACCCTTGAGATACTATGAATATGAGCAACTGATTCATTTGCTAAACAAAAACACACATTTACTTTAGTATTCCTAAAGAATGCCTCTTACCAAACCTCTTAATTTGCAAAGATTTAAAGACGTTTAACTTCATACACATGAGTAATCCATTTGACTGCAATTTGACTGTTCATGGCTGTAAAGTTACATGTGAACTTAAGCTTTTGTAGGATTGGGTCCTAAGAAGATATACTGTATAATTTATGGTATTATACTGTGCATTCACTCATTCTCCTGTAGTAGTACTTACTTCCATCTCCCAGGCTTAAAAAAAAAAGGCCGGGACTAATTGCTTCTTGTATGGGAGAAAAACCAAGGTTCAACACGGAGGTAGTCTGATGACTCACTAGATACTGTAACAACTGAATCATTATAGAAGTGAAAGATGGAAAAGACCAGTTGCTATTAAATATTCTTAGATACTTTTAAGCTGAATTAGAGGCAACTGCCCAGTGTCCTAACCAAATTTCAATATGAGTAATGACACTTTGCCTACCCAAATCCCTGCTCTATAATTGGGTAAGGTATTCTTCATTTCCTACCCCTAAACAGTTTTGTAGTACTGTGGGTAGAATTATAATGTTTATTGTGCTACATGCTACATAGAATCCTAGAAATGTGGGGCTGGAGGGGACCTTGAGAAGTCATCTAGTTCAGGGGTTCTCAAACTTCATCGTGACCCCCTTCTGACAACAAAAATTACTACATGACCCCAGGAGGCGGGGACTAAAATCTGAGCCTGCCCAAGCCCCATCGCTCTGGGTGGAGGTCCAAAGCCCGAAGGCAGGGAGGCCAAAGCCAAAGCCCAAGGGCTTCAGCCCCAGGCAGGGGGCCTGAAACCTGAGCCCTATTGCCCAGTCCTCGGGCTTCGACCCCCAGCTTCCAGTGGGGCTTGGGCTTTGGCCCCAGGCCCCAGCAAGTCTAAGCCAGCCTTGGTGACCCCATTAAAATGTGGGTCCCGAACCACTGATCTAGTTCATTGCCCTGCACTGAGGCAGGACCAAATATATTTAATTAAGATTAAACTAGCTAAAATGAGCTTGTTTTTTTTAAAACTCCCCATATACATTACTGAAAAAGAGACCAGTTGCATTCATATGACACACGTCCCACCCCATTGCAGAATAGAAATCCTTTGGGAAGCCTGGAAAATATAAGAAAGAGTTTGCTAGTTGTGGGGTTTAAAATATTTCTCTCTCATTGATTTTTTGAAAGTTTTCCTAATGCAATTTTGGATCATAATGGGGTGGGAGCAAAGTTAAGGTTACGTGGACAGTGAAGGGTATGTTTCCACGGCAAAAAAACAGGTTAGCTAACTTGAGTTAAAATATCACTGAAGTGACAGCAACTTGGCTGTAAACTTGGGTTAGCAGGTTGAGTTAAAGTCTACAGAGCAGCCAGAGGTTGAACATCAGCTGCTAACTTGACTTAAGAGGTGGAGTTGCTCTTTTAACCCAAGTTAGCTAACAGGGGTTAAGAACTGGGGCATTTTGTGGACTGCATTGGAATTGCACGCTACCATTTTAAGGCAACGTCTATACTACGCACAACTTTTTGGTAGCTACATGCCACAGTGAAAAGCAAGCTGTGTCTACACTGCAGTGTTTAGCTACACGTGTCAGTGAAAGTCTCTGATGGGGGAGACAGCAGGGAGACACTGCGCCTTTCCTTGCACTGCGCCTTTCCCTTCCTTGTAGGGAACTGCTGGAGCCTTCTCCCACTGCCTCCCCACTGCCAAGCATTTCCCCACTACCAGAGTCTTTTCCTGCAGTGGGGAAGGCTCCAGCAGGTGGGAGGCAGCGGGACACTATATAGCTAAAAATAATAGTGTAGATGGGAAAGCATATCTTGGTGAGTAGAGATCAGTATAGGACATGTACTCAGGTATGTACCGACACCCTTCAGGCCTGTCTCTTCTCTCCTAGCCTTGCCTCATCACCTACACTGCTACTTATACCTGTGCTAGGGGCTATCTGAGTACACACTCTACACACCACTGAAAGAAGCATACAGTGTAGATGTAGCTGAAGAGTGGAGGGTTTTCTGGTCCTGCTTGCAGGTGAAGGGCTTTGTAGGGAAGCACGCAATTGGAATCCTTCCGGAAAAGAATCAGCCTAGAACGAGCTGGGATGACTTATGCCTCTCTGCCTTAGGGAGCAGCCTGTTTTCTCTCTGTTTTTGGTTACTGGGTGTTGTTCTGCATTCTAAGAATAAAAGTAGTGTTGGCAACCTTCCAGCAGAGTATTTAATGTATGTACATATGCCATCAACATAACAAGAACACACCTTTTTTGCGGTGTAGCCATACCCTAAGTCAGGTGACAGCAATGGTGAGTTCAGAAGGATTACCTGGCAGCGTGGGGACTGCTGGATCCCATCACTCTTCATTTAAATATGTGTTTATGCCTGACGTTTTTTAAAGGTGTAGTTTTTTTTCCCTGGGGAGTATGGAGGAGCGTGAGCTGGAATCTATTGAAACACTTTCAGCCTATCTATAAACTATGGTATATACATCACCAAATAATAAAAATGTCCACTGCTTATTTTAGTGTTTTTGTTGCTCTACTACTATGTCTTTTGAGGATGTAAATTCATATTGTTGCTGACTTTTAAGGCCCTAAAGATTCATCATCACCTCACTATCTTTGGGAATTGACTGTTGTATATTCCCCAGTCCTTTATCTAAGTTCATCTCATCACAACCTGCTGCTTATTTGAACATTTTAAAATGCCATACTTTTCAACACCTTGCTTCCTTTTGCTGGCACTCTCTCCCCAGAGAGATTGAGTTAGCCAGCTTTCTGGCTATTTTTAAATCTAAACTCAAACCTCTTTTTTCCCTGAGCACTTGTAATTTATGTCTGTGGTTTGTATATTCTAACTTTGTTAAGCACCAGGATTCCATGTGCTGTATCAGTTTTAAAAGGGCTACTGCTACTAGCATTTCTTGGGGAACTCCCATTATGGACTTTTCCAAATAGCTATGTTCATTTGAGTGTTTTTTAGATATTTGAAGCTTTTTACTGAACTATAATCCACAAATAACAACATAACTTATTTTTCCAAGTTGAAGTAGTAGTCATTTACTTTCTTATGCCGTTTTCCCTCTATTGTTTGTAATATCCTATTTCCCCACCAAATTGTTCCTTTTTCCATTTGGCAAAAATACTTATTTCCTGTTTTCTGAATAGGGGTGAAACAAACTTGGCTGTATTTGTTTACTTCCTTGTTCGTGTATCAAAATAATTTAATTAAATAATTGCATTGTTGGGAACCGTGCTCGGTGGTTAATTGAAAACTATGAAACATTTACTCAAATGACTAGGAACTGGGGTCTTAAAAACACTAAATGTTGTGAGACTGATGATAAAATCACAAGAGTGGGCAATATTACTTGAGGGCCATTATCTGGTGGGACAAGTTAGAGCAGTCCTGAGGATCCTCTAATTTGTACTAGGGTTTGATTTGATCCCTGGTAGCCTCCAAGGTCAGGGAGGTGGGAAAGGGGTATAAAGCCAGCCAGGTGTACAGAGCACTACTTTGGTGCATGCTGGGGATCTAAAACAATGTCTTCTAAAAGTGAAAACATGTTCATTTTCTTGTGAAGGTTACCAAGATGATTGTGGCACAGCTTGAGAGCAAAATGGCTGCCATCTCTGCAAGTAGGTAGAGTTTTTAGAAATGCAAAGCTGCGGTATGCAGAAAACAAAGCCATCACTGTTTCATAGCGACATTTACCATATCTTCAAAGTCAGCACAGCCAGAGAGCAATGCCACCAAGCAGGTTTTACTCGAAGGAAAGAGAAACCAGCTACATACCCCCACACAACAGATGTCAGGTGAAACAAAAAATCTTGTTACTGAAAGTTAAGCCTCTTACATAGGGAAGAAACTGCAAATTTATGTCAAGGATTGTTTGGACTATACCTGACATCATCTCAAAGAGACAGCTGGTGCTTCAATTCTACACAAATAAAGTGGCATTGCTCCCAGGATTATAAAGCATCATGCACACCACTGAATGCTGCTAAAGCCCCACCAAGCTGTCACCATTTTGAAAAAAAAAAAAAAGTAGAAGAATTTCATATTGATTAAAACTCTCATGATGTTAAGCAGATCCCAGATGAGGTTGCCAGCTGAGTTCCCAGTGTATGACTTTCACATGGCAGAGTGCCTGTTATTAGTTTATATGTTGCTGACTTAAATGAACTTTACTGTTGGGGTTTTTTTATTATAATTATTATTTCTGTTCTTAGTCCTCACTGAACTCCTCTTGCTAGTTAAAATATTGTTTTATTGGAGGACAGGTTTATCTCTATTTGTGAGGAATTTACATGCCTTTCTTCTATTAACATTTATTGGCTATGAGAATATACCCCTAAGACTGTAGACAAAATAAAATAGTCGGTATTGCCAACATGAAGCATTCAAAAATTCATGAGCCAAAAAATCACAGGACTGTCTTAAAAATCATAAATCTTTTTTTTTTAAAGTGGGTTTTGTTTGTCTTCAGGTTTGAGGGAGTTTAGGGTTCATTTTCAACCTTTGCTCCATGATGTACTTGAAAATTTATAAATGAAAGTAGAGATTCTCGTGGAATCACCTGACTCCAAGGGCTAGGGCTTTAAGAATACCAAATATAATGAGACTTGCAATAAAATCATAAGAGTTGGAAACACTGCTTAACTGAAATCCCAAAGCAAAAGTCAAACCCTTTACTTAGAACCAGAATCTAAATGATAATAACATAATAGTATTTTCTACAGTAGACTCTATTTTGTATAGGCTTTCTTTCCTTTCAGGTTTTAATATATCTGCAATATATGTGTATATGCCTCAGTTCATTTTGTCTAACGCAGGTAAAACCCTTTAACTTCCAGCTTTGGTGAAACTGTTTCTTCTGCTGTTTTATTAAACAACACTAAGTAACACAGTCCAGCCTGTAGCTGGATGAATCTGCTCCCTCAGCAATAATCATCCAGTGTGTATCTAAAACATCTGCAAGTATTTGCCTGAAAGAAAGCTAAATTTGCTAGAACTCAGGCAATCCTGAATACTAATCCTAGCTCTGGCACAGATTTACTTTGAGCAAGTCACTTACTCTCCTTGCCTCAGTTTCTCCATGAACTGTAAGGTGAGATAATATTTACAATTCATAGACCATGGAGCTGTGGGGATGGGAGACCTGGGCCAAACCCGAGCAGCACTATGACCCCCAAGGACCAGGTCACAATGCCGCTCACTCAGATTTGGAAAGGGTGGACGTAGGCTCATGTGCCAAGGGGATCAGGCGGCTGGAGGCCTGAGAGGGGAAGAGGAGGGTCAGGAAGCTCCTCCACTTAAATAGAACTCTGTGGCCACATTAAATGCCTCGCTCTCAGGGATGTTAGGAGGATTAATTGATGTCTGTGAAGAGTTTTGTAACTGCTATCACATAGGTATATTTACTAACAGCACAGCTTGTATGCAATCACTTCTAACCATAGCGTGTCAGGTGCTTCTGCCCCGTAACTAAAACAATGCAACCTGCATAAGACAAGTGCTAGCTTAAGGAAAAATATAGAGTACAACAAATATCAAGGTTTCTGAAATGGAGCTTCCCCCCTCCCCCTTTCCTGATAGTGTTACGAGAAGCCCAGTCTTGCGTGCTATCAAGAGGATTGCTAGAAACAGCTGCTCTCAATTATCCAGGTGCTGGAGGGATATGTCAGGGCTATGATGATGCAGAGAAGAAAAAGAGGAACAGAAATGAGTTCACATAGACATGACTCAGCTTCAGTTAAATAAGCCCTCAGTTTAACTGTGTCTTGTCAAATCATTACACAGCACATTTAACTGAGCGTTTTACACTTCTCTCCTTGCTTGTCCATTTTGATTTTCTGTTTGTACTACAAGGAATAGAAAACTTGCTAGTGCAAAAGCTGTCAGTAATGCAATATAAACATAAATCTTAAAGGCCAAATGGCAGCTTTGCCAGAGTAAGGACTGCAGGATTGAATTGTTATTGTTTAAGTTTTGGATGGGGTTCTCAAAGACAGCTAATGAAAAATTTTAAAAAATCATGAACTGTGACCTCACTTTGCACAGACCCTCTTTGTAACTCCCTAAAGCTTATAACTATAGCTTATGATTTCAAAAAAGAAGCTTTTATTGTGATACCCACAAAATAGTAAAGAAGGAACATAACTATGATATCTTGAAAACGCCCTTTGAGCAATAAACAATAGGACTCAATCCAATCTATGGATATGGCTACACTCAAGAGCTTATAGTGGCCCAGCTGCATCAGTGCTAGTGCAGACCTCTAAGCTGACAGGAAAGTGGTCTGTCGATTTAATTAATCCACCTCCAACGAGAGTCAATAGCTGTGTGGTCCAGAGAGCTTCTCCCGCTGACACAGTGCTGAACATATTGGCACTTAGGTCGGTGTAACTACTGTCACCCAGGGGGATGTCTTATTCACAACCCGGAGCAATGTAAATGATATTAACCTAAACGGTAGCCATAGCCTCAGACTGCATTCCAAAACCCATGTTTCATGAGACAGAAATAAGCATATGTCACTCAACTTGTTTTTCCGATGTACTTATTTGTGTTTGTAACCTTGATTTATGTGTTTCCAATGATCATTTGAAGACCAGGAATAGAATCAAACTGAACTCTTTAAGATTCGAGCCTCTGGGACAGCTACAGATAATTCAATTTAGCGGAGGACTGTGAATGATACAATTAGTGATAGAAATTTAAAAAATTATTTAAAATGAAATAGTTAAGCAAACAGGCATTACTATATAACTGCACACTGCACTGATACTCACATTCCAAGATGATCAGTCCCTGGATGAGAAGAATGGGTATAATCCTTTCTCTAGTGGTTCCTTGATGGTGAATGAGCACACTAATCTAAAATTAGCATACTACTCTTTTTTGCATCAATTATAACAACACTTCTTAATGAATTAAGCCTACCTTTTGCCATATCTGTATTTCCACTAGCACATTTAATTTTTCAAATATCATCTACTTCTTTATTAGCTATTAATATTGCTATCATTCTAATTATCATGTGCATTGGTTCAAATGTTGCAGTTACCATTATTGCAAAACATTCAAAAATTCCCCTACAACACTGGTAATACTTACTACTTGCATCACTTCTATTAATACCTCTTATTCGTTCATGCTAACAAACTTAGCTTTAGCCAATATGAAGCTAAAACTTTAGGCCTAAAGTCCTGCTCCCAACTTGCATTTCAGCTAGGGTGACCAGACAGCAAAAGTGAAAAACTGGGACGGGGATGGGGGGTAATAGGAGCCTATATAAGAAAAAGACCCCAAAATCGGGACTGTCCCTAAAAAATTGGGACATCTGGTCACCCTAATTTCAGCACATTTTCACTTAGCATAAGCAAACATTACCCTACAGGCTACACTTTGTGTTTGTTTAGTGCACCTACTCTTTTCAAAACTGCTTTGCACCTTTATGACAATAAATTTAGTGTTGACTCTGGAGAAAGATGCAAAGTTACAGCTGTGTTTTCCAAATAGTTTTAACATGGATTGAAATGTTATGAAGAAAGCAAAAGTGATTGCTGTCACCCGATACATTTTGTGTGCTGCATGGATGGGCATGTTTTGAAATTTATGGTCTGAAGTTTATCAAATGCATGCCCTGCCACAGCAAAGCAGATAATAAAATAAAAGTACATTTGACTCTAACAGTATTACCTTTAAATCGTATTTTACATATTCTGTGCATGCCAGAGTGTTGTGTATCTGACAAAACATAGAGAATTTGAAGTTGGGAGTGGCAGGCGCCCACAGCACTCATGAGCACCCCTACAATAATAAGCTGATATGCAAGCTACGTTCTCAAAGAGGTCTGCCGAAACTGTACAAAAAAATAAACAGTTGCATGCAATATTTGAAGTTAAGCACTGGGAAACTGCACATGCATCCAATTTGTGCATTCACCTGGATGTTTTGCAAGAACGTCAGTACAAATTTTAAAATTTAGTCCCTTTGTGTGCAATAGTTGAGGGGTGGGGACAACTTTGGTAAGAAAATCACAGTTAGTTTCAAACATCCAAAGGATTATTATTATATGCATCAGTGAGCATTTTTGATTTTTAAAAAGTTTTAAAAATAGGAAAAATTTACACAATCCTGTTTGAAAAAAAATCCTTGGTTGATGAAATCTTAAAGAAACTTCTGATTTGTTTTTGTTACATTACTTTGACATAGTTTAGAATTGCTGAAATGTGTTGCTGATTACAATTGCCCAGTCTTCCTTACTTAAGAGGAAGCATATGAATTGAAAAACCATAAAGAAGGAAACCATTTGAGTAGTTCTCCTGGCAAAGGATGCCTCCCCCTTCTCTTTACAGAAAGTACTGCTTGTGTGTTTTATGATTCACTCACATAAACATCATTCAGCTCCAAACCTATCTGAGGTTTTACTTAACACTTTAGGGTCACACTGTAAGGAGGTGGTGGATGGAAACTATATCGAATATACTGCTGTTTAAAGTTCCTAAGCCTACACAGCTTTAAAAATCCAAAGGCTTTACTGAGATCATAATGGAAAAGTATTTTAAGGTGGGAAACTAGTCTCCAAAAAACCCTAATACATTATTTTAAAGAATGTAAAATGAATTCCCTAAGATGGTTTTCAAATACTAAGTTCCCTTGAATATAAACTGCAGGCACTTTTATGGCACGCAGAATTTACTCAGCGCTCATAAAGCATCAAAGGCCAGATGCTTCACTTTGAATGGAAAAATGCTCAAGGCCAAAGTTTTGGTACATCTCCATGCCCCATAAAGACAGCAGAACTTGTCTTAGAGGATATCTGTTGATTTCTGCAACTCTGGCTGTAAAAGAGGTTTATAGATCTGCTCTTCAGAGACTCATGGTCAGTGTCCTCCGCCAGGCCCATATTGGGACTTAGCAGTGAAGTTTTGTGTTTTCTCCATTCCAGGCATCTCATTCTGAGTCCAGAATATATAACTAATAATTTCTTCCTACACTGCATATCTTCACACCTAGGAATAGGGTTTTCTGAAATACACATATATTTGTGGCGAAGAAGCAAGGTCCCAATGGATAGTTCAGATGACTAACGCCATGTCACTTTTGAGAAAGAAATTAGTCTATGAAATCTTAATATTAGGTCATCAACATAACACTGTTGTCAACAACTGCAAGAGGCTTGCACAGATTTTTGGTTTAATACAGTCAAGTTCCCCTTTCTTAGTTTTAAACATCAGAAAAGTGGGACATTTTTAGACCCTGAATTTTATTGCACAATGTGAACATGTGTCCAATATGCTTTTGGCTGTACATACCGTTGAAGGAGCCCTTTGCTAGGCAGCAGCAATGAGAGTGCTGTTCTTACACCAGCCACAGAAATAGAGCAGAAACCATGCTGCTAGGCAATGGGCTCCCCAGTATGGCAAGGATAGTGGTATCATGAGTGCTGTTGTAGCTTCCTAACAGACTCTCTTCACTCATACCCGTGGCACAGTGGCATGTGCAGTATGTCTCCCCTGAACAACACAAACTTCCAGCAGTGGCTGTTGTTAGCACTGTCCTTCCCAAGCAATATAATTTTCAGCCCAAGCAACTTATTGGTAAGAAAACCAACAGCTTTCGCTGCACATGAAAACAGGAGTGTATTCAAGGGTGCAACGCAGGCACTACAAAATGCAGCACTAATTGCTGTCAGTGAAGCTGCTGGCTTTTGGAGATGTGTGACATTTAAAGCAAGAATAAAGTCTCTTGTTTTTAAATACATGGCCTTAACCTATTTCTCTATTAAAAACATGCCTGCCTAAATAATTAGCAAATACAATTAAACTTCATTGCAATTAAATTTTAATTATTTTGAGTTTTAATTTTATGTCGGCAAATGATATAATGTAATGCAACTGCAACATTCTGCAGTCTAGGATGCGGCATTCTGAGGCATGCGTCAAGGGATCATGAAGCGAGAGACATAATACACACAATATTTGATTTTAGTAATCCACCTAGATTGAGTTAGCTAGCATCAGGCCATAGCCCAAAAGTACAGGTATAGCATGCCTCTGACTTCACTGATATACGTGCCCCATGTCACAAAATGCTGAATGCTTTACTGTTTTGGAGAAACAGTTTAAATTCCATTGTCTTCAGTCACACATAGCCTTCCTAAACGAATTAAATTGTAGCTGTTCTTAACATCTCATAAGAGTGACATTTTGAAAGACGATACCAAGTTAACGATCACATACTGTTCTCCGTGATTAGGAAGAGGGAAAGTGATTTTTCTCTGCACCTTTCTATAAAATGATTTTGAAATTTTGATTTACTGATCTGAAGGAAACAGGGGTGAGTTTTCCTTTTAATAACATGCATAGATAACATTATTACCAGATAATATTTGTCACAGATGAAAAAAACGATATTTATGCCTCGATCTTTGGTGTAGTTTACAGATGTACAAAATCCAGTATAGACAGGCAGCTCACCAGACCATGTATCGGTGGATATTGAGGAACACAAAATGTTGCTACTTGATCAGCATTTCTGATCATGATCCCCCCCAAATCAGCCTTTTACTGATGATCTTCCAACAGAAATACAGGGAGCTGAAAATTCAACCTTTTGGCCACATTAGCAAAATAGCAGGTCATCAATCAGATGTGAAGGCTGCTGTCAGCTCCTTAAATGTATCAATAAAGCCAAATTTCAGAAATGCAATGCAAATCTGATGGAATCCTAAGTGTGACTGTGAAAAGGCATCTCACTTCTAACAGTTACATTTAAGTGAATAAGAAAAAATAAATTTAGTGGTATAACCCAAGAATATTAGATAGCTGCATAATGTACACCCCTAAAAGTTTAAGTTTACAGTACTGCCTTTGTTACAATCCACATAAGCAAGGAAAAGTATTTATTATTTCTTCTTCTTTACAAGTTGCATACAAGCTATTTATTTAAATAATTGCAACCATGTTGTTTCCCCAACCTTGCTCTTTCCTTTTGGAATGAACAACTCCTCGAAATAATTAGTGTCAGCTGTGAATACGAGAGGACAGGTCAAGAATATGAAACAAATGCAATTGCAGACAGATTTGACTCTTGCTGGGGGCACAGCAAGACACTTTCCCTACCCCATCTACACCGTGTGAATGTCATCAAATCCCTGTATATAAATCATATGAGCAGGCACATGCCTGATTTTCTTTGCAGCTGCTACTAAGAATCCCACAGCTTTGCCTCTGATGAGGGTGCATTTTAACTTCAACTGGCCTGTGACAGAATACTGTTTACAAAGCACATATTAGTGCCCCATTCCTACTTTTGAACAGTGATATATTCTGAGTTATGCTACAGTGTAAAATGTTGCTGCACCAAACTGGTGCATAGAAAAGCTTTGACAATCCAAATATTGGATATCATATCTGAACTGGTGAAATTTACATTAACATGTACTTGCAGATGTTAAGCCTTGCCTGAATATTCTATTGTCCTGGCAAACTGTTCAGCACTGCTGATTGATATTGGGTCTAGACTGAAAGCAGACAACTGACATCTGATACCCTCAAATAAGTGGGATGCCAAAGTGGTAAACAGTTATTCACTAAGCATTGCACAGAGGGTTTCACCTCCTGAATCCAGTTGCTTTAATTTTCCTAGCAAGTTGTATAACATTATTAGTTTCCTCTTACCATGGTCCCATTGCTGCAACACTAGCCAGCCTTCTGCATATGAATTTCTGAACTTGAAAATTATTACAAAATGTTTGCTTCTGGTGTCAACAATTTATATTATGCCAAAACTGGCAAAAAACAGTTTACTTTAGTCCCTGGGTAAAATTCTGAGCCTCCTAGAATAATCCCATAATAATGTTTTGAAACTCTTATTAGAAATGTCACCATATTTAGAAAGATCTATGAGCTGGGGAAACAAAACATCTGCTTATAAGGTTAAAAAATACAACAGCATGTTCCAGTCCAGAATGTCCCTGTCTGAACTTGCAAGAACTCTGTTTTGTGTAACTAGTAAACAGACTTGTGACTTACATAGAATAAAGCTTCCTCCAATCCAAAACCTACAAATGTGAAGAGCTTTTCCCTTACAAAAGACTATCACTATAAATTGAGAGCCACTTTACCTGGCTAACGATTTCCACCTCTTCACAAAGGCCGGGAAGGCCTTTCTTTGCTCGCTGCAATTGTCTGGGACACTGGAGACCCTTGGGTAGCTGGGCTTGTAGAAGCAGCTGCAGCAAAAATTGGGGTTAGGGATGTCTCAGTATTCCTTCCCATATGTAACAGAGGCAACTTCTCATCTCCTTCCCCTTTCTCCTCTGCTTACATGGAGATAATCTCCTGGGAATTTTGCATTTCATAACTATCTGTCAGGAGATTAAGGAGTCGTGCAATGGAAACTGCCTATAGTGGAGTGAAGCTTCACTATAAAAGGAGAGACAGTCCACTGAAACGTAGTCAGGGGCTTCCCCTCAGCTTCAACATAAGAGGAGTTTCACTATCACAGAGTGTTCGCTATAAGTAGGTTTCCCTGTACATTTATTACGGTAATGCCAGAAGCATTAGTTACAATCAGAGCCCCATTGTACTAAGTAAGACACAAAATCATGGAAAGATACAGAACCTATCCCAAAAAACTTACTATGTAATTTAAGATGACTTTACAAGTTGACGTTGCAGACAAAAGGAGGCAAAGGGGAGGCAGGACCAGGGTAACATTGATAGGAACAGTGGGTCCACAGGGAGACTGTTTCCATGTATTAGTTATGTGCACATGATGCTTACAAGTTATTTAATAGTTGTTTTTTTGAGGGGGAAGTGTGTTTATTAGTAAATAAAATAAATAATAGCCATTCCCACAAATCCTCTGCCTGGCAATTATCAGTTGGCAATTTCCTGAAGACATCACAGTAGATATGTTTTTGAGGAGGGATCTCAAGGAAAACAGGCTCGTGGCTGTACCAGTTAGTTCTGGGATAAGGGCTGAAATGAAAGACATTTTGTGTAGAAAAATGGGCAAATCGGCAGTTTGACCATGTTGATAGA
The DNA here is from genome assembly GCF_965140235.1 of Caretta caretta. Classification (NCBI taxonomy): domain Eukaryota; kingdom Metazoa; phylum Chordata; order Testudines; family Cheloniidae; genus Caretta; species Caretta caretta. The sequence goes on from NC_134210.1 coordinate 58,968,714, forward strand.
CTGGCAATCAATAAGTTACACCACCAGATAAAATATGAGGCATTCAGTGGTTAAGAGCCTAAAAGGTGAGGACAAGAAAATTGCCATTTGACGTGGCAGAGAAGGGAGACTCAGTGGGGGGGATTCAAAGAAGTAGGTGATATAATTAGGAGAAGGGGTAAGGAAGAGCATTTGAGTAATTTTGTTCTGAATAGTGAAAAGGGGCAAAGACCAAAGAGAAGATTACAGTAGTCAAAACAGGAGCCAATGAAGGTGATTCTGGATGCTAGTTTTAGCTGTGTGTACTGAGAGAGAAGGCCAGATCTTGTAAATTTATATATTATTATTAATGGAAACAACCTTTGCAAATTTACATGTAGCTAAAATTCTATTTTACCTCTAAATTGGCTAGATGTAACTTACCAATCATTTCCCTTTAGGAGTTAGCTTAATAAAGTGAGTAGAACATATCTGTATAAGTATAGTCAGAATATCTGTCACCATAAAAATAGGGACCATCTGTACCATACCCTGGCTGTCCTACTTAACATTAGGCTATTAAACAAGCATCTATAAGAATATTTCCTGTAACGTATTGGAAAGCTTCCAAACACAATGAGCCAAATTGGACTCTGTTTACACCAATGTAAACAAAGGTTAGAATTTGGCCCTGTCTTGTTACCACAAGGGCTTGAATACATTTTTAAATTTGAGCATTCAAGTAAAAAATCATTGCTCTTCTGAAAATCTGTGCAAGACACACTTTTATTTAAAACCATTTCATTTTGAAGAGCCATCATGAACCTGAATCAGGGCCTGAACAGAAAAGTCTTAACCTACATTGTTTTTAATAAGAGGTATTAAAAGTGAAATAATTTTAAGAGTCCAATTTAGATTCCAACATTTTATGATGATTTCTTCTCTGAAATCCAGTAATGTTGGACAACAAAAATAGACTGGCCGGGATAGCTAGGCTTATGGGATCTGATCCAACAAATTCCATTTACTTCAATGACCATTAGCTCAGGCCCAGAGAAGGGGGAGGGGTAAATAATCATATATAAATTACACACCAATTAAAAAAAAACCAGAAATAATTAACTGATGGAAGCGGGGGGTTCAGCTGTTGTGACCTGCACTGGATGTGCCATGTTTGTCTTTCTTCCACAGGACAGAAGTGACTTTGTCTGTACAAAGTGCAAGCTGGTCTCCATATTGGAAGAGAAGATTGAAGGTCTGGAGCAACAGATAACAACCCTGCGTTGCATACGAGAAACTGAGGATTTTCTGGACAAAACTCAGGATATGCTTCTAGGGGCACAAAGCTCTAAAGATATAGAGCAGGTTGCACAGAGGAGCCAAGAGGCCAGTGAAGAAGCTTGGCAACATGTGACCTCCAGAAGAGGTAAGCGGAATGTCCGGGTTCCAGTAACACAGACACAGGTAACTAACCACTTTCATGTTCTCTCCACAGGTACCGTTGCGGAGAGTGGACCAGATGATATGTCTGGGGCGAGAAAGCAGAAGGAGACTCCGCTGGTTGGAAGGCATGAGATGCGATGTCCTGAGGTTGGGGGTTCCACGACCACCACTCCCAAGAGGAGAAGGCGGGTGGTGGTGGTCGGGGACTCTCTCCTCCGGGGGACTGAGTCATCTATCTGCTGCCCTGACCGGGAAAACCGAGAAGTCTGCTGCTTGCCAGGGGCTAGGATTCGCGATGTGACGGAGAGACTGCCGAGACTCATCAAGCCCTCGGATCGCTACCCCTTCCTGCTTCTCCACCGGGGCACCAATGATACTGCCAAGAATGACCTTGAGTGGATCACTGCAGACTACGTGGCTCTGGGAAGAAGGATAAAGGAGTTGGAGGCGCAAGTGGTGTTCTCGTCCATCCTTCCCGTGGAAGGAAAAGGCCTGGGTAGGGACCGTCGAATCGTCGAAGTCAACGAATGGCTACGCAGGTGGTGTCGGAGAGAAGGCTTTGGATTCTTTGACCATGGGATGGTGTTCCATGAAGGAGGAGTGCTGGGCAGAGACGGGCTCCATCTTACGAAGAGAGGGAAGAGCATCTTTGCCAGCAGGCTGGCTAACCTAGTGAGGAGGGCTTTAAACTAGGTTCACCAGGGGAAGGAGACCAAAGCCCTGAGGTAAGTGGGAAAGCAGGATACCGGGAGGAAGCACAGGCAGGAATGTCTGTGAGGGGAGGGCTCCTGCCTCATACTGGGAATGAGGGGCGATAAACAGGTTATCTCAAGTGCTTATATACGAATGCACAAAGCCTTGGAAACAAGCAGGGAGAACTGGAGGTCCTGGTGATGTCAAGGAACTATGACGTGATTGGAATAACAGAGACTTGGTGGGATAACTCACATGACTGGAGTACTGTCATGGATGGTTATAAACTGTTCAGGAAGGACAGGCAGGGCAGAAAAGGTGGGGGAGTAGCACTGTATGTAAGGGAGCAGTATGACTGCTCAGAGCGCCGGTACGAAACTGCAGAAAAACCTGATTTCAGAGGAACAGCCGTGTTAGTCTGTATTCGCAAAAAGAAAAGGAGTACTTGTGGCACCTTAGAGACTAACCAATTTATTTGAGCATGAGCTTTCGTGAGCTACAGCTCACTTCATCAGATGTTTACCGTGGAAACTGCAGCAGACTTTATATACACACAGAGAATATGAAACAATACCTCCTCCCACCCCACTGTCCTGCTGGTAATAGCTTATCTAATATCTAGATAAGCTATTACCAGCAGGACAGTGGGGTGGGAGGAGGTATTGTTTCATATTCTCTGTGTGTATATAAAGTCTGCTGCAGTTTCCACGGTAAACATCTGATGAAGTGAGCTGTAGCTCACGAAAGCTCATGCTCAAATAAATTGGTTAGTCTCTAAGGTGCCACAAGTACTCCTTTTCTTTTTGAGAAAAACCTGAGTGTCCCTGGATTAAGTTTAGAAGTGTGAGCAACAAGAGTGATGTAGTGGTGGGAGTCTGCTATAGACCACCGGACCAGGGGGATGAGGTAGATGAGGCTTTCTTCCGGCAGCTCACGGAAGCTACTAGATCGCATGCCCTGATTCTCATGGGTGACTTTTAATTTTCCTGATATCTGCTGGGAGAGCAATACAGCAGTGCATAGACAATCCAGGAAGTTTTTGGAAAGTGTAGGGAACAATTTCCTGGCGCAAGTGCTAGAGGAGCCAACTAGGGGGGGTGCTTTTCTTGACCTGCTGCTCACAAACCGGGTAGAATTAGTGGGGGAAGCAAAAGTGGATAGGAATCTGGGAGGCAGTGACCATGAGTTGGTTGAGTTCAGGATCCTGACGCAGGGAAGAAAGGTAAGCAGCACGATACGGACCCTGGACTTCAGGAAAGCAGACTTCGACTCCCTCAGGGAACGGATGGCCAGGATCCCCTGGGGGACTAACATGAAGGGGAAAGGAGTCCAGGAGAGCTGGCTGTATTTCAAGGAATCCCTGTTGAGGTTACAGGGACAAACCATCCTGATGAGTCGAAAGAATAGTAAATATGGCAGGCGACCAGCTTGGCTTAATGGTGAAATCCTAGCGGATCTTAAACATAAAAAAGAAGCTTACAAGAAGTGGAAGGTTGGACATATGACCAGGGAAGAGTATAAAAATATTGCTCGGGCATGTAGGAATGATATCAGGAGGGCCAAATCGCACCTGGAGCTGCAGCTAGCGAGAGATGTCAAGAGTAACAAGAAGGGTTTCTTCAGGTATGTTGGCAACAAGAAGAAAGCCAAGGAAAGTATGGGCCCCTTCCTGAATGAGGGAGGCAACCTAGTGACAGAGGATGTGGAAAAAGCTAATGTACTCAATTCTTTTTTTGCCTCTGTCTTCATTAACAAGGTCAGCTCCCAGACTGCTGCGCTGGGCATCGCAAAATGGGGAAGAGATGGCCAGCCCTCTGTGGAGATAGAGGTGGTTAGGGACTATTTAGAAAAGCTGGACGTGCACAAGTCCATGGGGCCGGACGAGTTGCATCCGAGAGTGCTGAAGGAATTGGCGGCTGTGATTGCAGAGCCATTGGCCATTATCTTTGAAAACTCGTGGCGAACGGGGGAAGTCCCGGATGACTGGAAAAAGACTAATGTAGTACCAATCTTTAAAAAAGGGAAGAAGGAGGATCCTGGGAACTACAGGCCAGTCAGCCTCACCTCAGTCCCTGGAAAAATCATGGAGCAGGTCCTCAAAGAATCAATCCTGAAGCACTTGCATGAGAGGAAAGTGATCAGGAACAGCCAGCATGGATTCACCAAGGGAAGGTCATGCCTGACTAATCTAATCGCCTTTTATGATGAGATTACTGGTTCTGTGGATGAAGGGAAAACAGTGGATGTATTGTTTCTTGACTTTAGCAAAGCTTTTGACACGGTCTCCCACAGTATTCTTGTCAGCAAGTTAAGGAAGTATGGGCTGGATGAATGCACTATAAGGTGGATAGAAAGCTGGCTAGATTGTCGGGCTCAACGGGTAGTGATCAATGGCTCCATGTCTAGTTGGCAGCCGGTGTCAAGTGGAGTGCCCCAGGGGTCGGTCCTGGGGCCGGTTTTGTTCAATATCTTCATAAATGATCTGGAGGATGGTGTAGGTTGCACTCTCAGCAAATTTGCGGATGATACTAAACTGGGAGGAGTGGTAGATACGCTGGAGGGGAGGGATAGGATACAGAAGGACCTAGACAAATTGGAGGATTGGGCCAAAAGAAATCTGATGAGGTTCAATAAGGATAAGTGCAGGGTCCTGCACTTAGGACGGAAGAATCCAATGCACAGCTACAGACTAGGGGCCGAATGGCTAGGCAGCAGTTCTGCGGAAAAGGACCTAGGGGTGACAGTGGATGAGAAGCTGGATATGAGTCAGCAGTGTGCCCTTGTTGCCAAGAAGGCCAATGGCATTTTGGGATGTATAAGTAGGGGCATAGCAAGCAGATCGAGGGACGTGATCGTTCCCCTCTATTCGACATTGGTGAGGCCTCATCTGGAGTACTGTGTCCAGTTTTGGGCCCCACACTACAAGAAGGATGTGGATAAATTGGAGAGAGTCCAGCGAAGGGCAACAAAAATGATTAGGGGTCTAGAACACATGACTTATGAGGAGAGGCTGAGGGAGCTGGGATTGTTTAGTCTGCAGAAGAGAAGAATGAGGGGGGAGTTGATAGCGGCTTTCAACTACCTGAAAGGGGGTTCCAAAGAGGATGGCTCTAGACTGTTCTCAATGGTAGCAGATGACAGAACGAGGAGTAATGGTCTCAAGTTGCAGGGGGAGAGGTTTAGATTGGATATTAGGAAAAACTTTTTGACTTTGAGAGTGGTGAAACACTGGAATGCGTTACCTAGGGAGGTGGTAGAATCTCCTTCCTTAGAGGTTTTTAAGGTCAGGCTTGACAAAGCCCTGGCTGGGATGATTTAACTGGGAATTGGTCCTGCTTCGAGCAGGGGGTTGGACTAGATGACCTTCTGGGGTCCCTTCCAACCCTGATATTCTATGATTCTATGATTAATAGTATTTCATAATCTGTAGAGCTGGTTGAAACTTGGACACATTTATTTATGACTAATTTTTTGTCAGTTGGTTGGGGGAAAAACTGGCAAATAATTATCCATGAATATTATAGGGACCATTTCTCTTATTCATTTTGCTTATGGACACAAACTCTTTGCAACAAGACAAAGTTAAGGATCTGTCAAACCTCTGTACTACCTGTATTGCTATATAGATCAGAAACCTGGAGCCGCTAACAGGCAGATTGAAGCAGCTAGAGACATTCCATATATGCTGTCAGCACCAAATCCTGAGCACAAAGTGGTTTGACATTGTGCAAACTATCACAATGTTGCAAAGATCTGGCCTTCCTTTGATTGCTCATTATATTTAAAAAATAAATAGCAGTGTTGCATGTTTATGCCGGGGGGAGTATACTCCGTAATAGGCAGGAAAGGGTTAATCCCACACAGGGCTGGATTAACCTTTTGTGGGCCTGGCTCTAAACATATTTGTGGGCCTCCATGGAAGCAATGTCACATGGCATGGGGGGTTCCTCAGAGCAAGGGGCCAGCCAGGGACAATGGGGAACGGCATGACAGGGGCGGTCCCGCTCCACCCAGCCCAGTGCGAGGGCACTATTTACAAACTGGCAGTTGCCGGATGCACACTCAATCAATCCCCTGTGCTGCCAGCATGCCCCTTTCCCTCGGGGGTGAGTCCATGCCATGCCACACAGCCCCCCTGCCCAACACAAACAGCCCCTGACTCCCTTTAGCCAGAAGCCCCCTGGACCCACCACGCCCAGCACCCCCCACAGACCCTGCCACAAATGCACAGCACCCTGCACACAACCTCTGCCCAGCACCTCCCTGCCCACTGCCCCACCACAGCTGCCCAGCACCCCACACAGAACCCCCACTCCCTTTTGCCCCAACACACACATCTACCCTGCTCCCTCACAGCCCAGCACCGCCCCAGACCCCCCAGAGACACCCTCCCCCACGCCCTGCCTCCTGGCCGCACTCACCGGCCCTCCTGGGAGGTGACTGTCTGCTGGGCTGAGCCAGCAGCGCAGCCAGGGCTGGTCCCGGGGCAGGGAATCGCTCTGTTCCCTTGGGAGTGGTGTGATCAGCCAGGCCAGGGCCTGCCCTAGCCAGGCTGCCTCAGGACCCCCTTGCCTGGAGGGGCCCGGCCAAGCCCACCCTAACATCGCTCCCCACCTGGCTGAAACTGGCCAGGCTTCTGCACCACTCCCAGGCGGCTCAGCTCCGGGGAGACAGGCAGGGCCCCACAGGTGGTGGAAAGCAGAGACTGCCCAGAGCCAGAGGTGCACTGGGGTCTGGCCACGGGGCAGAGAGGAGCAGGCAGGTGAGGTCAGGGGGCGGAGAGGAGCCCTTGGCCGGCTGGCGGGCAGGCTGAGAGGAGCAAGTGGTGGTGGTGGGTGGGAAGCCAGTGGTCTGGCAGGGTTTCAGGGTGCAGTGCAAACGGAACAGGCTGGGGCCCCTTCTGAGCATGGGCCCAGCTCTATAGCCCCAGTGGCGCCATTGTAAATCCGGGACTGATCCCACACTATGGGTGGCAGAAGTCCTGCCCTCTACACCAGATTGGGCATGCTCGAAATGCTGCATTAGTATAACGGAGAGCAGCCCAGCTCATTCTGGGCTGACTGCTGGGGGAAGAAGGATGCTTCGTGGAGGCTCCAGCCTGGGAGCTGCTTCAGCTCCTGACTGCAGAAACCAGAGAGTCTGAGGCCCAGACCAGAGACCAGTTGCCCATGGCTAGTCAACAGGAGATGGAGTCCTAACAAGTTACCTGTGCCAAGGAGCTTGGAGACCCCGATGATGCATGGACCCTGGCTTCAGGACACATGGTAGGAAGTGGCCCAGGGGGTTTGGAATGAGTGGTACCTCGCACCAGAAGAAAGTCAATGTGTTGTGGAAGGATCCCTGCTGACCAGGTGGTGATCATGCTCACTGCTGACAGGGCCCTGGGCCAGGACCCGGTGGAGAGGGAGGGGCTGGGTCCCACTATCCCTATGCTGCCACCCATCCCTTGCTCGCTGACTACTTCTTTGACTCTGGCCAGTAGGCCACATAGCCCTGGCCCCAGGGCAATTGTATTGACTCTGACCACTAGGCTACACAGCCCTGACCTCCAGGGCAGCTGTACTGAGACTGGCCACTGGACTTCTCTGTCCTGAACCTAAGGACTGCCCTTTTGAATTGGACCATTGGGCATTATCATGGTGTGGCCCGAGACAGTCGGGTAGACTGCAACTGAGGTGTCAGCACACCCACCATCCACCTCAACAGGAGACAGGGCATGCATACACCACCACATGCTCTTCAGCCATGTCGCAGGATGGACAAAAACATCCCAACACACAGGTGCTCTCAAACTTTGCTGCACACCCTTACCCTACCTGTCACTGCCCATGGGGCTACCTCAAAGATTGGTGGATTTGCAGGATTGAGCCAGATCTGGGATCTTCACTACATATCACATGGTGTGATGCCTTAGTCACTCTGGATGGTGCAATGGTCCTTAGTAGACAATGTGCATTTGATGATCTAATGATCAGTTTCATCTGGACCCTAATTATTTGCTTTCTGGTTCTGGAGCACAGTGTTGTTGTTTTGATTTACAGTATTGCAAAGAAATGTTTAGATTGGTTTTGTTTTGTTTTTTCTTCAATGTAATTTAAAGAAATCTGATGGAAACAATTATATTCCTGTTGGAATATGTCGTCATCCCTACCTTTTTTGTCTACCTTGTAGTAATGTTGCCTTTTACATCTAATTTACAGTGAACCTTTGTGACCCACTCAATGACATCACTTACTTACCCACATTCACATTGGAATTTTACTTCTACTGTCCATAATCAGCTGACAGAACCATTGGCTTCATTGTGACCACTCACAAATGCTTGAGTTTTGTTTGGAGAAAAATGGACCATTAAAGGGCAATTCCTCCTTACCATAGGGCCTGGCTTGAGTAGCCAGGTCAGATGCTGGGTTGATGTATGGGCGGAAACGGGGAGATATTTTTCAACAAAGCCTCTGGAGGCTACTTTAGTTTAGCCATGCCCTGCCCTGCTATCTTTAGTGGACTCCAATGCAGGGAGTGAGTTCTATGATATTCCTGGGGTGCCCCCTCCACTTCCAGCCCCTTTTCTTGGGCCAGGGATTCGTGCTTGTTTGGGGTGCACAGTGTGCAGGCACATGTGTCCGGGGCACAGACTTGTTGCTTAATGTCTCTTGAGTACTGATTTAGCAGTAGAAATGTTAAGGTAATTTTTTATTGTATTTTTCTATGCTGTTGCAATTTTTCTCTTTCTTTGCTCAGATCACCTCTTCTGAGCTGCCTGATCACACCTGATTATTCCTTTCACTATTTCTCTTCTGTTTCTTTACTCCTTCATTATCCTTGCTCATTGTCTTGCCCTGAGTCTGAGGGAGGGCTGCACTCCAGGGTGCTCAAAAAAAAGTTCTTTCTATAACAAAATTACTGACCCCGCACAGAATCGTCCCTGTTATGAAACGGGTCAGGTGAAAGACACATAGTTCAACTTGCAGATTTCTCTGGAGCACGTGGATTCTGTGTGTAAGCTCTCATTCTGTCCTAATGTCCACTAGCTCACAAGAGATGAGGATCTAGCTCTAAAAATAGCAGGTTACAGCTGGCAGAGAGAGTTTTGAAAACTGCATGATTATTTTGATAATAAACAGGGTACTTTTTTTTTCCATGCCTAGGATTCCAGCAGGGTAGCAGACAAAAATTGCTCTTTAGCCAAGGTCAAATTGTGTTGGAATCCAATGAATGGTACATGTATTCTTGGTAAGTACATTTCACTAGAAGATCTCAGAACTGAAGCGTATTTAAAGCATCATTCAGTTCATTCATTTAGAACCAGGTAGGCACTGGCGCCTTTTAAAATTTTGGTGCTGTCTGAAACGTTGTTCAAATTCTGCTGCAAATAGCAAGTCTTTAACTGGATTCTTGGTGTCGGCAATCGTGTGTGTGAATTATGATGACTTTTTATAGCCTCTTCAGCCAAGTGTGCATTTCCCCAAGGTAGCTGCCCTCTTAAGTCCAGTGTCCTGGTAAAAATTCGTATTTGGCCCTTGATTCTGCAACAAGCCCTACATAGCCATACCCCTGCACCTGCATAGTGTCCCATTAAATTGAATGGGCTCTGTATGGGTGCTGGAGTTTGCCCACGTGGAGCTCATTATTGGATAGAGGCCCATCTTATTGTAGCCCCCATCCAGTTTCAAATAGACGCAGTATTTCTCACTTCCAGACCTAAACTCTTGTATGGTATAGCTCTGCACTGCTAAACAAAGGTGGCAGCAATTCAATGGTGGGTGTTTCTAGTGGTTAACTTTGTAAAGCATATGGAGATATAAAACAGTATATGCATGTGTGCTAGCCAGGCTATCTCCAATAGGACTATCAACTTGTAACATTGCCAGATCTCATCTGGAAACATGGATACTGAAGGCATTACAATTTGTCACTTCTTTCACCACTTTGAGAGAGCCTGGACTGATAACTACACATAAACGTAGTCAGCTGTCAGAAGTAAATAGCTGATGGGTATAGACTATTATATCTGTGTGTGGTACAGACCCATACATATGTACAGAAGCAATATTTTTATTTTTAAAGAACATAAAATGCACTCATTTCTATAGAATATATTCAGAGGTCAAAACTTTGATAGTAATTCCCAACTTGATAGCTAATGCTGACAATGAACTTGCTCTTAGAAGGGACAATAGTAAATCATTCTAGCCCCAAAATGTAGGTCTTGCAAGAAAAGGTTTAACAAAATTATTAGAATATTTGTTTTACTGTTCACTTACATATAAATTTAATATCCCATTTTGCAAACTCAATCACAGAAAAATTGCACTAGTGCAAGCAAAAACCAGAATATCCAATTTGAAAGGCAAAAAGTAAACAAGGATTTTAAAATTGTTTTAATAATAATATAAACTATTACCAGTAACAAAGATTAAGGGATTTTGAAGCATATGTATCTGCATGCACAGAAATCTTAGTTCTGGCATTTCCAAACCTGAGTGTTTAAGTTTGCAGCTTTAACCATTTTTAATGGTGGGATCACATCTCCTGCCAACATAGCTACCGCTGCTGGTTGTGGGTAGTTTAATTATGTTGACAGGAGAGCGCTCTCTCTCTCTCATCACCATAGCGCAGCTACACAAGAGATCTTAGAGCAGTGCAGCAGCATTGGTACAGCTGTGCTGCTTTAAGGTCTCTAGCATAAACGTAGCTTCAATCTCCTAGTTGGTTTCCATTCCCAGCTTGTGTAACTGGTCTTGAAGTACAAGGCGTTGCTCAATAAAGGGTTGTGAAGGCCACAGAACTCTATTACCAATAAGTAGAAAAAGTGAGTCTAGGAGTCCTGGGTCCTTGGCTTCTAGCCCAGTTAACTTTCCCTTAGGCCAAATGATATTTTGATACAGGAGGTGGGTAATACATTTTGCCAGAGGTTCAGCTGTGTGTGGTATGCTGCAGCAGGACTCCATGGCAGTGTGTTCATTGTTGGAATACTGAGGGACTTTGATGAAGTGAGCTGTAGCTCACGAAAGCTTATGCTCAAATAAATTGGTTAGTCTCTAAGGTGGCACAAGTACTCCTTTTCTTTTTGCAAATACAGACTAACACGGCTGTTACTCTGAAACCTGAGGGAACTTTACTGGTCAGTATCTAGCAAGCTCTACTTAGCAAAACACAGATGGGAAAGGGGAATTATTAACAGCTTATAACTGCCCAACATGCGTGACGGCAGCAAAAGGCACCTTCCTGATCCCAACATCATCTGCTGCTCTTCCAAGTTCCAGATGCAAATCATGGAAGCACTAGTGCTCCCCCGTTCCCTGCAAACAAACAAAAAGCACCTGTAAAATTTAGGTGCTGGGAAAAATTAGGCAACCTGAGTAGGGGGCCACTATGGCTCCCTCTATATATAAACTTAGTATGCTATAAATTAGTGCTTTCCTATGTGGGGAAACTAGGGTACAATATGCTAACTGCCACCCGTCTTGATAGGTCACTGGGATAGCTGCATAGCAGCAGCTAGTGGGCCTGAAGCTTAGTGCTTGTGGTGTTTAAATGGCTGATCTCTCAAACCATTGGGGGCAAAAGATAGATCTGGCTTTAAGATTAAACTCGATGAAGTTTATGGAGGAGATAATATGATGGGATAACATGGTTTTGGTAATTAAATATTCATGGTAAATAGGCCCAATGGCCTGTGATAGGATATTAGATGGGGTGGGATCTGAGTTACCCAGGAAAGAATTTTCTGTAGTATCTGGCTAGTGAATCTTGCCCATATGCTCAGGGTTTAGCTGATTGCCATATTTGGGGTCAGGAAGGAATTTTCCTCCAGGGCAGATTGGAAGAGGCCCTGGAGGTTTCTCGCCTTCCTCTGTAGCATGGGTCACAGGTCACTTGCTGGAGGATTCTCTTCTCCTTGAAGTCTTTAAACCACGATTTGAGGACTTCAATAGCTCAGACATAGGTGAGAGGTTTTTTGCAGGAGTGGTGGGTAAAATTCTGTGGCCTGCATTGTGCAGGAAGTCAGACTAGATGATAATAATGGTCCCTTCTGACCTAAATAAAAATATCTATAAGTAGTTCAAACTGAAGACAATCTCAGGACTGAGCCCTATGATTATAATTTCCCAGCTTGTCATGTAAATAGTAAAGTGGTAAGTCTCATGTCTTCTCTCAAATAATTTCATAGCAAAAAACTTTTGTAGCTGTCTACATAGAGCACCTCAAGACAAAAGGGTTTTTTTGTTAAAAAAAAGTTTATTTTCCACAAGGAAGAGCAATAGGAAAAATTAAGTTGTTTTCCACTTTTTTTCTGAAATCAGTCTACAAGGACATATTCAGCACCAAACTGAAAAAGTACAAACAGCCATAGAATATAATCCATAAAGCAAACATTTAATATTGCACTTTGTTTCTCTTAACATTTTGGATTTTACTCATTTTTTTCCTAATTCAAAAATCAGGAATCTATCTTGAATACTGGGCTAACAACTGTGAAACTCATGTTTTAGATCAGGAATTGACCAATATTTATATAACAAGAAGAAAATAATGCCTCTAAAGAATTGCGTAAAATACTTTAATGGAAATGACTGACATTTTTAGAACTTTGAATCTGATCACACTTTGATGCAGCGCCAATTATGATATTGGTCAATCCTGCTTTGTATGTCATTTTTCATTATATTGTGATAAGTATTTAATGCTATGCATATCCAACAATTGTTCCCTAGTCTGTTTCAAACAAACAAAAAAGGAGAAAAAAAAAAAAGGAAAAACCACCAAATGCCCTTTTATGCCAACAAACCCAACAGTTTTTCTTCCTTTTTGTGGCGGAGGGACATTCAAAAAAATGGTCTAGTAAGATTAAAAAAAATATTCACTCAACTTCCTTATTATCCAGCATACCAGTTTGCCTGCTGAAGCCCAAACCCTTTAACTGAATCACTTAAAACGTGACTCATATTTTCACTGGGTTTTTTTCACCCTGTCATTTTAAACATGAAGTGTTTTCCATGTTTTTATAAAGGCCACTTATGGAAAAGCCTATTTTGTTTTTTATAAAGCCTTAAAAGCAAGACAGCATTCCATCATTCCACCATGCCAGAGACTTAACTTTTATCTTCAACCACTTTGTAATACATGGCATTAAATGATAGAATAGACATGAATGTTAAACAGCCAACCCAAGAAACACTACTTTTGTTAAAAATCGTGCTTGAATTCTTTCTGAAAAAAGTTTATTCGTGAACAGCTTTTGCAAATGAACCTACAAAATTCTTAGTGCCTACATCCGGATACTTGTGCTAATGGATCCAATTGTTCTCTGCCCTTGTCCCAAATACTCTTGACAGTTTACCCCTTCCACGTTGTGCAGGGTGGAAGCCCCCCAGTCTTCAAGTAGTTGAAGTTTTCTACATATAACGTGGCTGTACAGTTACAATCCTTTTGCTTGGCTACATGCTTTAGGTTTGAGGGCATGAAAGGGAATGCAATCATCAAGGCAAATCTCTGCTAGCTAATATTCTAGTAGGGCTGGTAATTTTGATATCCTGGCCCAGTTTCATTTTTGAGAATCTTTTATTGTTTTACAATTTTGTAAACCCTGAAGATAAACACAATACAAAGTGCACAAAAAACTGAGCTATTTCACCAACCCTATACTCTTCTTGCACTTTAAAATATACTTTTAGACTAGAAATTCACTATATATGTATAGATTTGGTGATTAAGTAACTATGTATAAAAATAAATTCAATTTCCCTTTCCACCCTCACTAGTTGAGAAACCTCACTATGAATCATGGACAGTACATTACTATTTCTTGTTTTAAACTCTTCCTTAACTGCTGGCTGGTGTCTGCTGGTGCTGCCTTCTTTTAAGCTTCAAAAACTTGACCAATCTCTTCTGAAGTTGCAGAAAGATTAAAAGGGTGCATTTGTTACTTATGGGCATGTCCCTTTTCTAAATCTCCCCCTCAAATAAAAACCAAAGGGAAAAAAACAAAACAAAAAGTAACAGTACAAAACAAAACACACACAGCTCTCCAAGGGTTTGGCAAGTGATGAGTTCACCTGAGATTAAGTGATTTTAGGCAGTCTGTAACAAAATGCTTCTTTGCGGTAATAGTAGAAAGGCAACAAATTCTTAAGAAATCAAGAAGGTATACAATCTTGCAGAAGTCTATTATTCTCCTTCTGTTTTTTTTCCCCATATAACTGTTGCTTATCTACTACAGTAGGCTGCAAAACATACAGCAAGAAGGATTGGCTTGAAGGCATTTGATGTTCGTAAATAAATCCACAGCTGAAGAGGTGATACACGATCAGTCTACTAGGACAATTCTGAGCATGTGCATATGCAGGTAAAGTCCAGGCTACATTAAATTAAAAGAAAAAAAGTCAGTGCATTTGTCATCTTAAAGTTTGTTTTCAAAGCTTTCTTTTTGCTCCTTGTTGTGCAGACCACAAACAAGTTAGAAGGGGTAACAGTCCAGCATAAAATGAGAAAAAGCTGTAGTGACACTGAACCGCACAACATAAGAAATGTGCATGTGCAAATTTTCAAATCAGAAGAGGACGTCATCCCTCTTTTACAACATGGTGAGCGTTCTGACACATTACCATAGGCTAATAAGGCTGCTCCTAGTTATGTGCCAGTATTTAAAGGGAAAAAAGCTCAGGTCTTCAAGCATGTGGAGCAGTCCTATGATGTTGTAGGCTTCAAAAGCATGGTCACAGGTTGTTTTCACGTATTCACCGTTTTACAGGCAAGAGCAATACCACTTCCTTTGAAAGTATATCTCTGATGTGACGCCTTGATCCTCAACACGGCAGAGATAACGACTAAAAATCCAAATCAACTCAGCTAGTGAATAATTCCTTCAACGAGAGGGACAAGATGGTCTATCATCTGTGGGCTGATCTGGGTTTGGATCAATCTGAATAGAAGGAAAAAAAATAGAAATTTAATTTACAACTTAAAAAAAAGTTAAATACTGTGCCCAATCTAAAGGTCACTAAAGTCTATAGAAAGTGACTAGCTGACTGACTATAATGAACTTTGGATCAGGTGACCAATGTCCCATATTGGCAGGAAGCAGCGGCCAACACATCCCTTGGTCTGCGCCGCTTCCCGCAGCCCCTATTAGCCTGGAGCGGCGAATCGTGGCCAGTGGGAGCTGTGATCGGCCAAACCTGCGGATGCGACAGGTAAACAAACCGGCCCGGCCCACCAGGAGGACTTACCCTGGCAGGCTGCGTGCCAAAGGTTGCCGATCCTTGATGTAAACAATGAAAATTATTGGATAAAAAAACCCATTACACAGTGTCATTAGTAAGGCACAAGCAATTTTCAGTTATTTGAAATGTGCTGAATAGTTTGCTTAAATTATATTTTATATATGAAACAAAACACTTCTTGCTAATGCTATCATTGAATATTACTCATGAACTTATACTGATGTACTCCACTGATTTATCAAATGCAGACATTTTGCTTGAAAAGGTAGAGAAATTATCAGTAAGTCATTTTAGTTTTGGTCAAGAACTATTAGAACAATTTGACAGTTAACCAATTTCCGCCATTGAGGTGTTTCAAGATCATGTAGCCTTGCTCTCCCTGCTTCTCATTTTTTGTAACATACTATCTTGAAAAGAAAAACTGAATGCCTGATTTAGTTATCTTACATATATATTTTAATGTACAGTATTGCCACCTGTCACTACTATTTAAGAAATGAATAGGAGTCAAACTTATGACCTTTCGAAAAAAATCTCACTAGGTGCCTCTCTGCATATATAGGCAACTAAATATCTATGAAAATCTGGTTTTGAGCTCCTTTCATGAAAAATGGATCAACAATACCCAAATCAATAGTGGATCAAAATCCTTGGTTTGGAGTCTTCAGCATTACAAATCAAAACACCACTGATTTGTTAGTATTCCAGGTATGGAGTATTACCATTCTACAATCTAAACTAATAATGTAGAATTGACAAAAGTACAGCTAAAGAAGGTAACATGTTAACAAAGGATAAAAGTATTTGTGCAGAATAAAAGAAGAATAGTTTTCCTTCTTGCAGTTACAAACATCACTCAACAGGCACAGATACTGTCTGCTCATTCCAGGGTGTTTTATAAAGCTTAAAATCCATCCCAAGTGGCATTGAAGAATCTTGTATTTAAGGCAGATTTTAAATCAGCCTGAGCCAAGCATGTCACTTCTCAGCTGGAAGCTTTATTCTACAAAAGTGGATTCTGATTTATGAAAGCCCTGCATCAGAGGGACTACAGAGAATAGGAAGAGACAAGCCAAATAGCCAGCATTAGCTGACCTGAGATGGCAGGCAGAAAAACTAATTTGAAGGATTAGATATTCTGGACCTAAACAATATTAAATGCTTTCCAAATCAACAAGAAACCAAAACAAAAGTCAACTCAGTACTTGAATGGTAACCAACCAAAAGAATTAAAACTGGAATCACAGGCCTAGTGCTGTGGCTAAGTTTACCTAGTGCTATGTCCAATTAGGCCTAACTGGCCAAACTGGAATCACATGTTAGTAATCCAATAAAAGAAAGTGACCAATACAGCTCTGCCCCCTTTCCTATCAAACTATGGTTTTCTACATACCACTGAAGTACCTACTGATAGTCAAAGGACATATTACAAATGTAATTGTATTGTAAAAGGTAATTACAAAAGAGAACCTGATTCCAGTATAAAAATCAGTATTTTGGATAATTTGCAAAAAAATTGATGGAATTAGCCCCTAAGAGACTAGAAGCCCCTTGGCAGACACTTGTGCTAACACTCAAGAGATCCGAAGCATACATAAACTATCACGCTGAATATACTACCTTTCAAACATGGTGAAAACTGAGGGTAGCCTACATCAAGGGATATAAGATGAAGACTGATGATATAAATATTATTTGTCCTGATTTACTATTAGACTCAAGGTTACTGGCCCAACAGAAACAAGAGTAAAAGTGATTAAAGAATAATCAGCTCACTCCAGTAAGAAATTTGAAAGACCATAAGGAATACCTCTCCTACTTACGTTAGTGTAAGGTGGGTGCTTGGGAGCTCTGGAAAAAAAAAAAAAGGATCTATAGGACTAGGGCCAAAATTTTCTGAGGTAGGTGTCTTAAGTTTAAGCTCTAAATCCATATGTAGGCACCTTGAAATAAAAAAAAAAAAAAAGTGGCCTGATTTCATTTTATTTAAGTAGAGATAAGAACTTGCAGCTACCACTTTATAGGCCAGATTATGCTGTCTGCTACACTGATGTAAATCTTCATTAGTCAGTGAAGTGAATGAAATACACCAGCATAATTCTGAAGTAAGTGAAAGAAAATCTTGCTCCATGTTTTTCTTTAGTGATTTATATTATTTTAGGGTGTAGAACACAAGTTCTCATTTTCTGCTTATTGAACTTTCTCCACTAGAATGGAGAATGCAAAAACGCAAAACAGACTGTTGTGGCTAACTGCATTTTTGTTTGCTTACCTCTGAATAGAGAGGTGGAGGCAGAAAACGAAACTCCTGGATATATGCAAATAATGGTCCTTGAAGTGCCCTCTCAAAATCATCACAAGCAGCTATGGGTACAAGGCTGGACTGCCTTTGCTCCTCTGTGACCACTTCTGCATAGCTAGGAGGTGCTGTAGGAAAAAGGTACACGCAGTTCGAACAACAGTTCTTATGCATGTCAAAATACATAACGTAACAAATATTAAAAACTTTATAATTTGCACTAGTAGGTAAAAGTGCTCAGTGAGAAGTGTTTTAGTTTGTCTTGTGTGCAACAACAGTCCATGCTAATTAACTTAAAACTAAGAAAATAAGTTTATACTAAGACATGCTGAGAATTTTCATTTACTTTGGCTTGACTGTCTCCCTGAAATCCAAACAGGAAACCCCACATTTTCTATAAGGGGAAGCAGGGTAACCTCCATTCTTCTGGATCCCATACAGGGGCTCTCCATGAGCTGGGATTCATACTGGGAGCTGGGCTGAAGACTAGGTACACCCAAGGATGGAATGGGGATGCACATCATTCCCCCCTCCAGTCATGTGGAAAATCCCCATAAAAAAGGGAATATAGACTGTTACATTTCCCCAAAGCATCTGCTACCAAGGATCCTGGGGTCACAATGAGATCTTGGTAGCATAGCTGCAGTGAGCTGTGCTGCCGCAGACAGAGCAGGTGTGGAGGTACTCAAATTCCACACAGATGGCCCTGTCCTTTTGTACATCGTGTGCACTGATTCCATTGAACCTGCCAGTTGTTGGGGCAGATAGGGGAGGCAAAAAGGAACTCTAACCCCATGGTAGAATAATGTGGAGGGGATCTCAACAAGGTAGAAACCCTGAGAAGATTTCCTCTTGCCCTGTGTCTTTTACTGTGGGAGTGGATTATCTAGGTCTTAATAAATCAGTGAAGTGTTAAGGTAAAAAAAAAAAAAATCAAGAGAACAGTGAATTGTTTGGGAGTTGTATTGTCAAATTACCTTCAGGTCTTTCAGGCAGTGTCAGACCAAGCCAGTTCATATTCATGCTACACTGGCTGCTTACACTTGACGTTCTGCTGCCAAATGGGTGTAGAGGAATAGTACCAATGACAAGTGGTAAATTAAGGAATAAATCCATTGCTCCAGGAATATCAACATACACCTAAAAAGTGACAGAAAGACCATGATTAAATCCTGAAACAAATGGTCTTTGTGGTTTTGTATGAGCCCTTTGTCTGATTTAGTGAGCTAAATTCTGCTTTAAGATCCACATGGGTCTTGCTTCTCTTCCTCCTTTTGGCTCAATCCTGAAAAGTGCTGACCTCCCTGAAGTCCAACCAAAATAAATGGAAGCTGAGGATTCTCATTATCTCTCAGCATCAGAGCCCAGCTGCACAAGTCTTTCGCTTACATTATATATCCGCTTAGCTGACAGGCAAATATTTTAAGATTTGCCCTGGTTCTAACCAATCACCCTTAGTAAATTTCCTGTTGTGATGTGCATATGGAACTTAAACTATTCATTATAATGCAGCAAAGATTACTGCTGAAGATATGTAGGTTTCACAGCCAACTAGCTAAAAATATCTAAGTTTGTTTCAAACTTGTGTGGATGTCGCCTTGAAAATTATTCATATCATATATGCTTTGAGACAATCTAAGCATTTTACTTACCATTAGTGAGTATTCTACACGGATTATACTACAGTCAAGGATAGAGGGGGAAACAGGTGGAATTTTCAACTGTTTGCCATTCCAGGTCTCTGTTTTCCCAGATGACAGGGATTCCCCACGCAAGTTGGCAACAAGCTGTTTTACTTCCTTCATTTTTCCTTTGGCATAGAATGCCTGTGTTTGGTAAATGGCTGCCTTTGGCACCACCATACGGGAAGAGCAGTTTTCAATCTCAGCAAAGATCTGAATCGATTCACCTGGAACAAAACCGAATTTCATATTATTCTTGTTATATCATATAGCAATCTGAACATGGTTACAATGGACCAGATGCTGCTCTTACTGAACTTACTGGCAAAACACCCATTGATTTCAACAGAAACAGAATCATGCACAACATAAGCAAACACCACAAAATGTGCAGTTTATGTACTATAACAACTTGAAGACAGCTACTGCACGTTCTGTTTTGATTAAAACTATTCTCACAAGTACATATTATTTACATATGCTATACATGTAAAAGGGTACTTTTTAAAAAATAAGTCTTTTGGTTTTATAACTGTTCTGCTACGTACCTGGGGTGTAGCCCTTCCTTTCAATTTTGGCACTTAAGGATATTGGGCCTGAGGTACAAAACCAACAACAGAGAGTCTTTTCTTTTGTGCCTGCTTGGGGTGACTGCAAAAGAACAATAATAGATACCCATGATTAAATGTGGGTTCAGTGCAGAACAGAAGTAGCTCTACATATCTTTTAGTCAACATAGAGGAATAACCATTGGAGTTTAAAGGCCAACTCTTGCTGCTTGTTTTACTCATGAAAATAGTCCTGTTCACTTCAATAGTATTATGTAAGTAAAGCAAGCAAGTTTTGTCCTAAAAAGTCATCCCAGCACTAGCGGTGGTAATTAACCAAAGAGCTACCCATGTCATGCTCATCCTCAACTCTGACTTAATTTAAATTAGAAAATACTGTATATGTGACGGTTAGTGGTTTTTAGCCCATATTTCCACAACATACTGTCAGTATTACTTTCTATATAATAAACTGTAATTAAGACATATTCCCACATTCCATTTTACTTTTGCAAAATAAATAAAAAACCCAAACCTTGACTACTTGAATATTAACATTTCCTTTCCTTCTAGATTTATCCTGCTGCCATTCCCATCTAAATCAATGGTATTTCTGTTGTTGCCTTACATGAGATTAGGGTTAAGACCCTGATCCAAAGCCCACTGAATCATCTAAGAAAAATCAGATTTTTTTCATCCATACACAAAAGAAACCTATTTCAATGGACTTTATTTTATTGCCTACATTGCCATTTGAGCAAAAAAGAAAAGGGATTTTAGGCCAGATTGAAATGAGTGCCTCATGGAAAACATCTTAATGCAATATCCAAATAATTTAGTAAAATAAAATTTAAGAAAAATATTCTACAGAATTGTGATAATTTCTCCCCATTGGCAGACAATATCCATATTGAAGTTATGAATAATGCACTGTAGTACAATTTTACTTTGCATTTTTAAGTTAGCAGTCTGTTGTTGAAAGATTCATAGGAGTAACACTGCTTCTCAGAAAACAAATGATTCTTTATTAAAATCAACAAAGAACAGTTAATACAATTTTCTCTTGAAAGAGAGATTTCATAGTTTATCATGTATGCAGTTCACAGCTTAAGTTAAATGTAGATAATTTAAAAATAAGCAACTCCAAGTACTTGAAATTAGTTTTCAAAATGTCAGCTATTATGAGTTGCTCAAATCTGGTATTTAAAGCATAGCTGCAGTTTAACGAGCATATTAGTAAAAATTGAAGATTTTGATGTTGTTTCAGTTATACTTTTTTTGTATGCCAAAAAAACAAAACAATCAGTAATTCTGTTAATTCTTACCAGTAATGAAGGAGTGTTGATATCTATATGTTCAAAGACTGTAAATTCCTTCTTTAATTTTACTGGTAAAAGCCAAGGCCTGTGCAATTCGGCTTTCACCCAATAGCGCACACTGCCATGTCTGCCTTCGAATGAGGTAGCAAGTGGTCTGTGCAGGACACAAAGGTCAAAATTGAGTAAATCTTTATACTCTCTTTCTAATAGTGATACAACTGATCAGAATAAGAATCAATAAGTTGTACTGTATTGTTTATGCTGCATAATATTTAAGCATAACTTATTTGCAAAGTTTCCATATTTCAAAAGGGATTAAGTTTGGGAGAAAAAATCTCTGTAGTTGAATTTTAATTCATTTTACAGTAGGTATGTTGAAATTTTCACTATTATCATAGGAATTTTGCTGGAACATGCCACCAGGATACATATTTCCTTTAAACTTACAAGAAGCTACTTTTAAATCTGGAATATATTAAGTTCTAGGACAAAGTAAGGCTAACAACTGTTTTAAAATTAGTATTAATTGCTCCAGCTGCTATCTGTGGTAGTCTATTTTGTACATTAACTACTCTGGGTACAGTTTAATTGTGCCTACATTCCTATCGTGTCCGATTCTTCCTTATCTAGTTTAACCTCTTGTTCTTGTAGTTGACTTTAGCTCAAGACAACCTAGTTTAGACACTCCAAAAACCTACCTGACCAATCCCTGTATTTCTCTAACATTCTAAAATAACTAAGAGCCTCAAATCCGCAGTATTCTGATTTCCTGAATTTTACTTCTGTATTTCTATATCCTAGAATTTCACACAAAAAAACAGGAATTAAACACAGCCTCACTGTCCTTATGCAGTGCTAGAGTAATTTCTTTCAACCTACAGTTTGACACCTATCTGCACATCTGAGAAGTGTGCTTACTTTTTCTCAGTGCTATTAAAACCCAAGTTGAAGGCTTTTATCCATCATTCCTGTTTCTTATCATCACCCTATTTTTTAGCACTTAACCAGTGAGTTTATACCATTTCTTGCTTTTTATATCTTTATACCCTCCACTTCACTATACTAAGTTACTCTTCAGGCTTTTATCAGTTCTCTCTTTCTAAAGTTCTTCATCATGAGCTAATTTCATGGCTGCTTTTAAGTCATTAACACAGGGGTGGAGGGAGTGGCGGGAGAGACTCTTTTGACCAGATCTTGTAATAATTTACTTTTCTTCCATCTCAAACTCCTATATCTCCTAAGTACAGTACCACTGCTTTTGAATTCCAAACCTACTACTCAGGTTGTTCACTCATATCATGTTTACTTCTTGATTACTTTCCTAAAGTCTAGTCCCAATTACAGAATGGAAAAACATTTTTCGCAAAATGAGAACAGAATTTTGTGAACACACAAGCAGAGTCTGTGTAATACAGTTTGACAGATTCGAGTCGAAAGAACATTCTAGATATTGATAAATGATGTTCTCATCTGAGTGCCCAGTGCCTAGAATTCCAGAGGGGTCTTTTTGAATGTGTTTCTAGTCATAGTATAGCATTTCCAACAGTATCACATTAATCCAACTGAGCCTGAGAAGTGCTTAGCATCTGCAAGTTCCATCAAAGCCATAGGAAATGCACGTGCTCAGCATCTCTAATAATCAGGCACTTCATTGGTTTTAATGTGGAAGTTAGAAAACCTTGGATAAATACTACGCAAGTTCGGATATCCTATCTCAATTACTTCTGTACTTTTGTTTTATATTGAAAGTCTCCATCTCTCTGCTTCTGTTCTTCCTGATCTTTTATGATCACTCTCTCTCTCTCTCTCTCTCTCATTACTTAGTATCCACTGATATTTGAGTTAAGCCTGTGATGTTGAAATCTCCTGTGTATAAATAATTTCAGATCTCCCATATTTTTTGGGATATTTGCATTTATGTACATTTTAGCATTTTCTAAGAGGGACATCCCATTTCCTTGTCTAGATTACATTTTGTTAAAGTATTAACATTGCCTGACCCAATATTGTTCCCTGCTATCTATCCATCTGCTTGTTTCTACCCTGCTTTCTGCATAACCACCCTCTTGGAATATATATGTCCCTTCGCCCCCATTTACTAGTCTAAACTTTCAAAGGTGTCTATCCCCATCTGTTTAGATGTAGTTCACTCTGTCACATCTGTTCCAAACAAACCCAAACAGATCAGTGTTAAATTATCTTATCACTAACTCTGCTTATCTACAAGGCTCCAGTAGAACCTGGATTCAGCAGGAAGTGATCCCAGAAACTTTGCAGGGTCCAGTGGTCAACTGGTTTCTTTACCCTCTGTATAGCGAGTAAAACATTGCATAGTATGACTAAATGGCACACATTACATTTGCAACAGCTCACAAAAGGAAATGATTGCTTCCCTTCAATTAACAGCCCTAATATTCAAAATGTTGCCATTTAGAATAAAAATAACCTCTTTAATAGTTTAATAGGACTATGTTCTTGTAGCATGTTTTAGTGGAATCCCTACCACCATTGAAAAGGGTTTTATTTTTATTTTTTTTCATTTTTTCACAACTGGAATTTTCCATAGAGTGCTTGTTTTCATAAGGGTATATATTTCAACATTATTGCATACAGCATTGGTATTACATGTGGTACTTACGTCTGTGGAAGCTCAAAGCTGAATGCATATTCATGCCTTCCTGAATGAATAGTGTTGAGGCCTTCTTCAGAATTGTCATCATCTAGAAAGGAAAAACACAGTACGCTATTCCATCTGTTAACTTTTTACACACCACAGTATATTACATAGGTTTCTTGTTTGTATTGTAAGGGATTAACATCTAAGCTCTTAAGAATGGTGATATTTCTTACTAAGATACAATCTATTTGGATTCAATAAAACAAAAAATTGTTAAATATAGGCAACACGTTTAGAATCAGTTTACATAAAAGCATATTAGCCACAATTTTAATAGACAATATTCTTGATTTCAACGTAGGCTTGGCTATGACTATTACAATTCCAGCGTCTATTTAAACATATTACAAAATTATAATGGGAATCACTTTTCAAATAGAATTTCTAGGTGTCTTAAATGAAATAGCTTAATGATATTCAAAAAGTAATCCCATGCTATACTGAATATGGAGTCTGCGCCAGAAGATTAAATTTAGCAATTCATCTTCCTTTTATTTCCTACCTAGCAACAGACTTCAGAACTTAGACTCAAATAATATCCTGTTCTGTAAAGAGATGTGGGAAGTACTAGCAAAATCAAAGGGTGTGGAAGGGTGGCTACCTACTGCAAAATAATCAGCATTGTTTAAAGCCAGTCCATCTGAAATGTTTAACTTTAGATAGGTATTCAGGGAGGATCAGAGTTTTCCTTGTTCCAGAAAAGTTGACCTTCCTTGTTCTTATCTGTGATTCATTGATGTTACACTGGAAGTGCTAGCAAATTGTATTTTACTGTGAACTATAAAACTTGAGAAACAGCCAAATTTTTCATTTTGAGGGGAGCCTATTTTAAATATAAATACTTAAATGCAAATTGAGTGAGTTGACAGGCTGTGGCAAATACAGATATACCTGATTGATAGCTCCCCCCCAAAAAGGGGGCAGAAAAAGAGAGAGTCCTTCACACCCCTGCACTCTTGACTTCCACTTTACCAAAAGTGGTATGAAAAAGGTATAATATCTACAGGATCAGATCATCTACACCTACTAAGGGAGATTTATGCACATCTCCAGCATTCAATGTCCCAGAAACTGCATCCTAGATTTTCACAAGGGCATTTTAGTCTTTATCCTTTTCTATTTTTTAATCATTTCCTGGCACTGAAGTTTCTCTCCTTCTCTTCCTTTCTGCCAGCTCAGCACTCCCATTGAGTCTCAGCAGCAGCAGCAGCAAAGCTGTGGTAAACAAGTGCTGAGCTGTCAATCACAGACCAGACTAGAGCAGGAGAGGACCGGCCTAAACCGGCGCGAGCAGCTCCCCAGCCAGCCAGCCGCTCATATACATACCGTATACATTACAGGAGCGCGTTTGCTCAGCACCTCCCCCACGCGCAACCCAGCTTGGCAGGCCGGGGGGGGGGGGCGGGGGCGCCCCTTGCCCGGGCTTCTGCTCCGCCCGCTGCCTGGCAGCGGCGTGCCGTGCTCCTTGCCTGCGGGGCGCCCAGTGCCGCCTCCCCCCACGGGCCGGGAGGGACCCAAATCCCAGCCCACACCACGCGGGCCGGCAGCTAAACTGCAGCCCGGCTGGGCCCCGGCGCCCCACTAACGCCACCCTACCGGCCGGGCTCCCCCGCCGGCCTCCAGCCCTGCGCCTCGGGGCTTTCAGAGCCGGACGCTGGTTCGCCAGGGCGAAGCGTGGGCAGGGGGCGCCGGAGCAGGCCCGCGGGGGGGGGGGGAGATTTGCTTCTCCCTAATCCCCCACCCCCATGTGGCCTGGATCCCTGGGCGCCCCCCGATCCGGACCCGCCAGCCCGGGACTAAGCCACGCGGGTCGCTGTACTCAGGCTAGAGCCGCTCCAGTCTCGGCCTCACGCCTGCCCGGGGCCGAGGCCCTGCTAGCAGCGCAGAGCGGGTCTAGCCCGAGGGGCCGCAACCGGACCAGCCGCCGGGGGGGGGGGGAGGGAATCTCTGCCACCCTCCGCACGGAGAACGGCTGCATTAAGAGTGAGACTGCGGGGGAGGGCCCGATCCTGCTCCCACCGTGGAGCCTCTCAGTTCCCCGGGGATCAGGCCCCGACCGCTCCGCAGCGCTGGGGAGAGGGGGCCTGGGCCCCGGGAGGATTCCAGCCCCAGGCAGCAGCGAGCAGCCACCGCACGCTGCGACCCGGGACTAACTGGAGCCTGCTAGCTACATCCTCGTCCTCGTCCTCCTCCGCCACCCCTGCTCCACCCGGCTTCCCTCCCTCCAATTAGCGGCTGGCATCGCCTTAGCAACAGGCTAACAAACCCCACTAGGCCAATGACTGAGTGAGCACTGGGCGTGGTCTCTATTACCAGGCTAGGCTGAGAGGTGCCGCCAGAGCTAAATCTTTGAAAGTCCCTTTCCAGTCAGCGCAGAGTGCAGTGTAGCAGCAGTCCCTGGCTGAGCTGCACAGGGTGCGGATAACTGAGCTGCTTCAAGCTCGCAGTGTAAGTGAATGCACAAATCACCGGCGTTTACGCAAACACACACTGCGCTTATCTACAAGTGCTTCTCATTTGCAGACTTACTCCACCTTCCGTCTCCTGCTTCCCATCCAAAAACAGAGGTATGTGAATGGTACTGGTGGAGAGACACCTGAGGTACATAGTCACACATGCAAAGTCATTCTTGCGTTTGAAACAGCCATTGGGAACCTCTGTGGACATACTTGTGATCATAGACTCTGCTCTGAAGCATGCATATATTTTTGCACTTCTCTGTGACGGGGGTGGGGAATTCTGGGATTGCAAATAGGGGAGAAGGCAAATACACTTTGCATGCATGAAATGTTTGCACGGTAGGAAAATAAAGAGCCTTTTACCTCTATGCCTCTACCAATTACATCTACCTGCTTCCTCCATGGTAACTGAAACCCTTTCCATGGCTGTGTAAAATATTTGATCTAGGGTCAGTGCAACATACACTATATAACTTCTTTACTGATATTTATTTCTTAGGGAGGGAAGGGGGAAAATACCCTACTCATACACTCATCTCTGCAGCAAATATACTGCATATAGATGTAAAAAGAGAGAACAGCAGAAAATTACATGAACACTTCTAACATCATTTTCTTGTGCTAGGAATTAAGTCATCGCCATCACCTGACGCGTGTAAACCAATCTGCTAAGAGGAGAATAAGCACCCCCTCCCACTCCCCAGTACTGGTCCCAAACAGGATTGAACCGCTTCTAACAAAGGGTGGAAACTTCAGAAAAACAAGCTTAGTCTCCTATACTTCCACAATGTAACCATCCAAACAATAGATGAACAATCTGAAGACCCACTCCTCTCTTGAAAATGCTTTATTCCCTTTTCCTAACCTAAATTAGACCCTTTTCCACAGTACTTTTCATTTCCATTTGGGCTAGCACAGTAGGTTTCATTGAATGCAGGTTCCAGAACTCCCTAACTTAGAAATGATGGCCTAATTATATAATAATGGACTCTAAATGGCCTTTCAGACAGACTTCTTTACAGCTGTCTCACTGACATTTAGTGTATAAAAAAATTCAGGTATTTTATTAACTTTGTTTAAAGCAAAGGGAAAAAAAACACACGTGGAGTGCTGACTGCATATGTCAAAATAAACCACATGGAATCCTTTATCTGCCAACAATTATCCATCCTTGAAGGATTATCAATATATAATTTGAAAATTGGGATTGTTTCCGTAAATGTCAAAAGCAGAATTCTATGCATTCATTATATCTCAGTATGTATGATGAGATTACCAAAAAAACCCAACCACCCCTAAATAATTTACATCTGATTTCTGCTCCAGTTTTTCTTAATCCCTAGGGAGGCAAAAGCCTCCTAATGTCTAATCAGATCCATAGGACAAAAGTGTTTTTACATTAAAAAAATGAAATCCCCATGCATTGGAAGTGCGTATGAAAGAGGCTCTGTTTAAGGGCAGGTAGTTGGAAAAAGTCTTGTTGTTTAGGCACTTTGCAGATGCACCTCAATGCAGTTTTAACAGTAAATGTCCGTATAATCAAAATCTAAATCCCACAAAGCATTGCACTTTTACTTTCGTATTTGTTCTGGCTTTTAATACCTATACATTTAAAAATAAACAGGTTGTAATAACTAACAAGATACAAAGCCGTACCCTCTTGCATCCAAAACGACTGTATATAATTTTAACCAATGTAATAAAATGACTCACCTCTTTCGTGCCCAATTAAGATGTCTTTATGGTTGAAATATTCTACTTCTTCAGTGTAATTCTGTGTATAGGCAGTGTTGGATCCAGCATTTCTAGATTCTGTCCAGCGTACTTTTGCATGTCCTCTTGCATGAATTTTAAGAGATTTTACTCTGATTTCCCCAGTAACTTCTAAATTGACCCTTCCTGAGACTGTGTCCCCACTAGAATAGACGGGAACATTGCTGTCATTGAGACAGTCAAAGCTTATTGTCAAACTCTTCACCTTTCCCAGCACCATGTTTTATAACAAAGTCTATAAAAATATATTGTAAGAAAAAAAACAACGGAAGTCAAGATCTCATATGAAATGTGATCTTCACTTTACACTGATCGATACCTCTGCCGTGCAAAAAGCTTGCAGGCAGGATCAGTGTATTCTCTACAAACACTTCATTGAGATTGCTAAAAAGTAACAGCACTAGATGCTGTTCACAGCTACTATCCAGCTCTGTGGTCTCTCTACAAAGACGGGCTGGTTGCAGCCTGCCAGCTCACTTAAGACTAGCTTTGTGAAAAACAACCGGAGTGCGCATGAGCGGGCCGCTGCTGCTTCCCTTATAGGTGTAGCATAGAAGACGAGCCTGCTGTGGAGCAGAAGCTAGTGTCCTCTCCATTGTGTGTCTCCCCTGATGTGCTCGCTAACCTCAACTCTTTTAACAAGCCCTGCAGATTAGTACCAAATAACCTCTAATAGCAGGCGTGCAGCATTTTATTATAGCAGTAAGGATAGGGGAAAGAGTGGGCTGAGAGCCAGAGCTTCAAACAGCAGATTAAGGACACAGCCACAAGCCCAAACCTCCCAAAGCATTTGCTTCTGGGTAATGCTGTGCTGGAATGGGGGTGAGGGAATTTGGACAGAAATAAGGCACATATTGGGGGTCTGGGACATCCTTCATCCCAAAGAAGAGATTTTGGCTAGTTCATTTAATTCATCTGGTGCATTCCAGAAGGCAAAATATTTGCTCTTCAGTTCAGAGTATTTCAATGAGCCAGGAATAAAAGTCAATCTTGACAGTAATGGTTTAGCACCAGCCAGAGAGTGGGATGAACTCCACCAGCATCAGCGAAATCCCTCTTCCATCCTTCCCATTCAGTTCAATCTGGTGCTGGAGACCAAGAGAAGAACCCCACATAATTTCAACCTATTCCCCTGGTGATTTCTCTGACCACTCCTGCAATTTAAAAAAAAAGTTGATTTTTAACAGGAAAAGGGAGCCTCCGTGCTTACCCCTTACACACAATTAGGTCAATTACAGACACAATCTACAATTTTCATTCAGATTATTTCTACTTCTGTGTCCTGTGCCACCTGTAGGAATACAGCTGAGTTTAAAATCCCCCAAAAAGGTTTGGCATGAGTTTATGTATCAGACAGATTTTTTAAAAAATAAAGATTCTATGAGAACTGGTGCAACTTGATATATAGATGAAAAAACAGAAAGTTTAAAACACTGACTTCTGAAATTAAGCAAAGCGTTCCACATATCTTGCATGGATTCAAAAAAATATAGCACATTTGTGTGCTAAAAGACTTCAAAAAAGCAACCCGAAACATAAGCATCAGGCATGCCTTAATTAGTGCATCTAAAAGCATTGTGCAAAACAACTTTTTAAACATCAAGCAGGGTGAAGTTTTTATTGTCACATTTTAAAATGTATTTGTTATACAGTAACATTTGATTGCGGGGGGGGGGGGGGGGAGTAGGGGGAATATTGCCATTGCTTGACCAAATTGTCTAGATTAAATTAAAGGCTACATTTCTTTTTCTAGTCCCTTGTTTATTGAAATAAGCATTTCAGCGTGATATGTAATTTAAATGGTTAATGTTAAACAGATTAATATGTTTCAGAGTAGCAGCCGTGTTTGTCTGTATTCGCAAAAAGAAAAGGAGTACTTGTGGCACCTTAGAGACTTACAAATTTATTTGAGCATAAGCTTTCGTGAGCTACAGCTCACTTCATCGGATGCTTATGCTCAAATAAATTTGTTAGTTTCTAAGGTGCCACAAGTACTCCTGTTCTTTTTTAGATTAATATGTGTTGACAGTTATATTGCTCTGGTTCTGTGAATTATGTATCTAAAATAAAGTTCAGAGAAACAGCTTTGCTTTGTAGCATTGTGCCTATATTATTTTCTTAAGTAAGTGTTTTGCATTTTCCTTTGGTCGACACCTGGTGGAAATTCTCATGCTGTTTAGTTTGGGACACTTTGTGCTATTTCCTTCCAGTCTCTTAATACATTTTATGTTTCTGCACCATCTTGTGGTAAATAGGGGGAACTTACACAGATACTTTGCAATGGTATTTCATCCCTTTCCTCGTGGTTTTGTTCCCCTACTCCCAAATATGTGTGCAGACAGTTTCTTCCATGTGCAGATCTTTCCTCTCCATGTGGAAGGGAGATGGTCATCTGCTTCAGTGGGTCTGTTCCCCTCCTTGAATCCTCAGAGTCCCCTCTATGGGTCTCAGGTCTGCTCTGGGACAGTAGCTGAAGACTGGTTGGGCCATGTATACTCTTACCTTGATGCCCCCTCCCACAAAGATCAGGCAGAAAAATTAATACAACCTGGGCTGTGTTGTCTTTTCTGTGGTTTCCCTCCAGGGATTCTGGGGGCAACCATGGCCAGGAGAAGTCCATGTAGCTGTGCCCCATGGCACTAATCTCCTACGGATCCACTGGGATCTTCCAGGTTTGAGAGCAAGCCCTGTGGCTTGTACACGGGGAAAATTCCTGCTAGTCCAATGGAACAACATTTATAGAGATTTCCTTCCACAGAAGTTCTTCTCGTGTTTTTTTCCTACATGGGAACGGAATAAAGCCCACAGTATTTTTTAGACTACATAGCACTTGCTGCTCTATTATTTTATTTTCGAATGTATTTTCCTTCACTGTTGATGTGTTTTGTATGTATATTTGGGCTCCCTGCTTTGGTCATTTGAGAAAGATCAAATGTCCTGTTAGATGTTGGAGTGATACCAAGTACCACCAACTGCAAGTGCAGCCCTAAACTGCTCTCCCCCCTCCCCTCCCACCACCCGCTGCCAAGTGGGGCATGCTGGGGGCAGGCTATTTTGGGCTTGAGGGGAACCTGTGGGTAGCCAAACAGAGGATGCTGAAAGTTAGAGCAGCCTCTGTGGCTGCAGGCAGAATTCAGGCCTTCCAGGCTGCTCCTGCTCTGTTGCATCTCTTGGGAGATGCAGCCCGCGACTGAACCCATTGAAGTTAGTGGACCATCCAAAGGGACCAAGGAATTCAGGATCAGACTGATAGTCTCTGAAACTTTCAGATTTGCATGCACTACACTGTTGGTGTTTTGGGTTTCAACACTGCAGGGTAAATTTAACAAAAAATGTCCTCTTTCAATTTTTAAAAGGAATTGTAGTTAACGTGAAGTGGGCCAGTTTTCAGGGCCAGTCCCAAATTCCTGTGCTGGCTTGCTCAGACAAGGCTTATTTCCAGGTTCAGCTAAGCCATGGAACATGGGGTATGTCTCCACTGCAGTGGAAGATGTGACTGAAGGTTTGCCCATGCGAGCCTGGTTAAAAATATCAGTGTAGATGTGGATGTGGCAGCGTGGGGTACAGCGCATGCTAGCAATGTGAATAGGTCCTGAGGCTGCCCGGCAGGCTTATACAGACCATGCTCAAGCCTGCACTGGCCCATCTACACTGCTATTTTTAGCTGTACGAGTGCAGGTATGTCTGCCCAAGCTCCAGTCGCACCATGGATTACATTAGAGACATACCCATATACTCCAGTTATACGCCAGTCTGGAATGAGCCACAAGAGACCAGGTCCATGCAACATTCCATCCCTGAAACTCCATTAGCCCCTGCCACCTACATCTCAGCACTACAGAAAGTGGCTCTTTTCCTTTCCTGACGCACAGCAGTCTCCTTAGGCTTCCAAGCCTGGAGCAGTGACGCTCCTCCCTCGTCTTCTCCACCCAGCAACCTTTCCACCTGTTTCTCCCCCATTCCCTCTGCTCTCAGTACCCTGACTCCACCCTCTGCCTCTTCCAGGCTCTTACACCAACTCCCTGAAGATTATCGAGTTTGTGGCTTGAGAGTGGCTGCATCTGCTCCCACTGGTGGTGGCAGGCACAATCGCAAGTCTGCTAATTTTATTGCCAACAGTGTCAGGTTAAAATATTTTTGGGGCCCTGTGCACTAAGGAATTTGGGCTCTTCCCCATCGTCACTCAGATTTAGCCCACCGGCCCATTCGTCATGACAGAAAGGTAGCTGATCCAAATCTGAGTGGCACTGCGACCCTGCTCTAGTTCTGCTCCAGCTTCTGCTAGCCCTGTGCAACGTCCACAGGGGCGGCTCAGCAAAGTACTCCTGCCCCATACATACTGCACCTCACACGCAGATACCTAAATGTCCCTACCACTTCACATATACCCCAACAACCCTGCATCAGCCCCCACTTATCCTGAAAGCTCTCCCACATGTCCCAGCAGCCCTGACGTAACTCCCACTCACCGCAGCCCCCAACAACTCAGCTCCTCTAGTCACAGTTTCCAACATCTCCCACTCCCGCTGACACCCTCCCAATCTCCCTGCAGCCCTCTACAACTCCCTTCCCACTCAACCTGTAGCCCCCCCCCCAATACCTTGCCCCCAGCCCCTCACCCACTACTCCCAGGACCTTCCTGGCTATTCCTTGACACCTCCCTGACTCAGTGCTCCACTCCTGTCCTGGGTTAGGGATGCTCCGCCCTATCCTGGCAGACCAGCGGCTCCACTTACTCCCATCACCTGCCCTGCACTCACACAACATGGGTCAAATTTGAGTGAGTGGCATTGCCAGGTTGCAACACCACTCCCTTCACTCAAATTTGGTCAACCCTGAGAGGTGCTACAACCCCATAGACCAGGTCACGAG
The DNA here is from genome assembly GCF_965140235.1 of Caretta caretta. NCBI lineage: Eukaryota > Metazoa > Chordata > Testudines > Cheloniidae > Caretta > Caretta caretta. The sequence continues at coordinate 59,001,663 of NC_134210.1, forward strand.
AACCACTCAGGTTTAGCCTGTTACCATATCACCCATCCATATCTGGTGGTCTGGCTCCCCTGCCCCTCCCCCCCCCCCCCCACAGCCGTCCTGAGATGAGCCCTGTGCAAGTGCATATTGATTACTCCAGGCCTGATTCCGAGTCCCAGGATATTAGATGTTTGTCTTAAAGTACCAGGTCTTGGATTCATGTGATTAGGTAAGAATCTCATCTTTCATTGTTAAAAGGTACATTTCTGGCCCTCAGGGTAGTGGAAAAAAGCTTGAAAATGTGATCCAAGTGCACCCTAAAGGCTCAGAAATTTGTCTGAAGACAAAATGAGCTCAATGTGTATTATTTAAGAAAACTGTCATGATTCTTTGAGGCCTACCCCTATGATTTTTGAATGCTTGGGACTGGCAATACTGTAATAAATGTGTTTTTAGTTTATAAGGGGGGGGGGGAGGTCACACGCAGAGGCTTGCTGAGTGAAAGGGGTCACCAATACAAACGTTTGAGAACTACTGACCTAGCACCTTCTCTAGTTCTCTGTTGCCTCTCATCCAGTCCTGCTTGCCACCAAGGATACAACACACCCAGTTTGTCACTCACCCATCCAATTCCCTTCCCAACCTGCCACCTATTCACTCTGCTTGTCAGCTATTTAGCCTTTCTCCCAACTCACTAGATACCCATCCCCTCTTCTTCCCATCCTGCTTCATCCACACTCACTCCCTTCTGGGCTGCTTTGCCACTCATTAAGCCCTTCCACCTGTCTCTCATCCAAGATGCCACTCACCTTCCCACCCTTCCATTCACACTCCCTACCTGCTTCTATCCAGACTTGCATCCACCCCCATCTATTACCTTACCATTGTGAATACTATATGTAATTTAAATATGTAACACTAAACAGACTGATGAATGTTGAAAGTCATTACTGTATCTGATTCATTTCAGCATATATATGAAATAAAGTTCAGACCAACAGCTTTGCTTAGTGGCATTGTGTGTGTGCATGCCTATACATATAAATAAATCAATAAGTCATTAATATTTGGCCTTCATGTAAATTCTAATCTGTTTTGTCCTTGAGATGTTATGCTAATTTCTTCCTGGCTGTTGAAAATATTTATGTTCTATGCCATCTTGTGGTAAATATGGTGAACTGCTTGCCTTAGTATCTACCAGTCTTCCTCCTACACACTTGTCCTCCAAATCTGTCATCAACAATCATTGCCTCTTGCCCTTTGCAACCTCAGAGTCCCATATCTTTCTCCACATAACTCCCACTACAATATTCCCCCATTCACCTGCTTGTTTAGTGTCATCTGTCTCCACAATACCCATTCCCTGGCCCCCTGACAGATGTTTCTGTTTTTAATTTTTTTAACACCTCTTCAGTCACCATGAAAACATTTCTATTAAGATAGAATAGCTTCCACCCCACCCATCCTTTAAAAAAATACTTAATCTGGATTTAAGATACTTGACAGTGGGTAAAATTTTCTAACGTGCCTATGATTTAAGAGGCTACATCCCATTGAGTTTCTAAGGCCTGTTCTACACTTAAAAAGTTTTCTCAGCATAGTTATATTGGTTGGGCTTGTTAAAAAAAATCACTCTCCTAACTGAGATAGCTATGCCAGCAAAAGTCCTAGTGCAGACACATTTATACCTGCAAAAAAAAGTATTTTTGTCAATATAGCATATTTTGTTTGGGGAACTGCTGTAAGGTATATTGACAAAAGAACTCTTTTGCCAATATAAGCTTCATCTACACTAGGAGGGTTTTCCGGTATAGCTGTGCCAGTATAGTCATATCAGCAAACCCTTTCTAATGTAGATAAGGCTTAAGATAGGCAGGGCCCACATCGTGTAAGGCTTCATAGATCAAAACCTATACCTTAAGTTGCAGGTCACCATGATATCCAGATGACCCATCACTGATGACGTGAGAGAGAAGATGACCAGAATGCTACTGGTCTAAATCTCATTCAAAATCTTGACTGATTATAGCATAACAGGTTTTTGATATTTCTACCATGGCTGTGCAAAGGGCAAAGAAAGATTTCTTCCCTTCCACCACAGGATTCTTAAAATTTTAACCAGTAGAACAGTTCTGGTGGACAGCAGCTTGATTAATGTGGCTTATTTACATTGTGTAACAGGGACAAGTGTTTCACACTGTAGGGAATTTTCAAATGTTGTATATATGAAAGCTTGAATTTAGACCAAGATGATTGTCATTGTAGTAGAGTTTCCTCTGCTTGAGTTTCAGCCACTTGTTGCTCACGTGGAGGTGCTGGGGGAAGTGTGGACTATGATATGTGACTTAGATATATGCCCTTCTTTGCTGATGCAAGCCAGAAAGGAAGCACTGTGGTCATTATTGGAGTCAATATTTCCCTGCAGAATGGTGAAGTTCTAGCTTCTATAAAGAATCAATCATTAGCAACCCTTGCTCATTAAACCACCTCCTGAAGCGCTGCCTCCCTTTCTTTAATTTCCTCTTTTTTGGTAAGATTGTTTAGAATGTTACAGGTAGAGCATTCCAGCAGTGTCTTGAGACCATAAGTCTCTTTGACTCTGTTCTGTTTGATTTTAGAATGGAGACTGCACTGACTATGTTGACTGATTATCATCTTTGGAGATGGCTGAAGAACTGCTGTCAGTCTTTATGACCATTGACCACAATATGGTTTTGACACCAATAATTCATAAGTTGCTATTGAGCAATCCCATTACTTCCTTTCTGAGAGGTCTCTGAGAAGAAGGACAATCCAATGGTAAGGATGCTAGCCTAGGATTTAGGAGACCTGGGTCCAGGTCCATGTTCTGCCATAGGTTTCTACTGTGACCATGAGCAAGTCACTCACGCCCAAATCAATGGGAATTAGATGCCTAAATGCCTTTGAGGATCTGGGCTTCAGTTTCTCTGTTTCCCAACTGTAAAATGGGGATAATAGCAGTTCCCTACCTCATACAGCTGTTGCGAGGATAAATCCATTAACCATTATGAGGCACTCAGATACAATGGTAATATGGTCTGTATAACCATGATATAGCTCTGTATATAGTAGCACTGGGAAATTGCTTACATGCTCTCGTGTAGAGTTCTACAAGGTTTTATTCTGGCACTGTTTGGACCATAATGTTTGCTCAAGCTCTAATAGTGTTTTGGTAGAAAGAAGAGAAAAGTGTTATAAGAGAGAGGGAGATTTTGGGATTGGGTTAGATAATATAAATAGGTTTCATCAGTAGCATAAAGAATCAAAGAGTTCTAAAAAATGGCTCCTAAATCCTCAATGGACTGAAAAAGCCAGAAGTTCCTCGGAGTACCTCATCTTTCAGCAGCTATGTATTCCTGGAAAATGTTATTTGTTAATTAGACAACATATGCAAAAAATAAAGAAAATAATAATTATTCTGTGTGTGTTTAGAAGATTAATAGACCTGAGTAAATAATTCATAACAAATCATTTATTTGATGAATTAAACCTTTTTTTCCTGTTTGCAAATTATCTGCTAGCAAATTTGGATATTTTCCTATGTATTTTTTATCCTAAAATATTTGGGGCTAGACCCACAAAAGGAACTTAGACACAGCATTGCAACACCTACCTTTTAGGCACCCTGTCACCTACTGGAATCCAGCACCCTGAGTTAGGCAACCAGATTTCCTATACAATGCATGGGCAGATTTAGGTACCTAAGAATAGGATTCACAAAGGCCAGCACACTGAATTGAGAGCAGCCTAAGTTAGCCAATAGGAAATGCTGAGGAGACTAAGCCCTGTCCCTCAAAAGCAGGTAGGCCCCTCATGGGAAGCACCTCTTTCTCTGTGGGATATATGACTGTGAACTCTCACCTGGAATTAGATGCCTAAACCAGATCAGTCCTTTCTCACAAAAAAATGAGGAGGAACAAGAACTTGGGTCTCCTACATCCCAGGTGAGTGCCCTAACCACTAGATTATAGAGTCATTCTCAGTCTCTCTGTAGCCTATGTCTATCAAGTATATCATACAAAGCAGAAGAGCTACTACGGGAGAACTTGAAAGAGTCCTGCCCCAGAATATCCAATAGCCCAGTGATTGGGATATTTATTGAGAAATGGGAGAGCAGAGTTCAAATGTGTGCAGCACAGCAGATGGAGCAGGGATTTGTGCCTTAGTCTCCCACCTTCTTGGTGAGTTGTCTAACCACCAGGAGACAAGTTATTGGTGGAGGGAATTGCCTCCTCCAGCTGTGTTTTGTGTGAGGCCTGGTCCTGTAGGTTTTCTTAGAGTGTGCCTACCAGATTTGGTTCTGCAGGAGAGAGAGAGCTGAGGGAACACCTAGTTTGTGAATCCCGCCAGAGTTTAGGAGTGAGCTAAACTCCAGGCATCAGGATTTAGGTGGTTTTGCATGTGCCCATTGGCTGAAATTTAGGTTCCTAAGGGGCTATACCAGTGGAAATGTACAAGCCTATGGACTTTAGGCACCTACAGAGATAGGTGGCAGCTCAGAAGAGGCTTTGAGGATCTAAATTTTGAATTTAGGTGCCTAAAGTGGCAGTTAGGTGCTTAAATCCCTTTGTGGATCTAGTCCTTGCTGAATAATTACTTAGAATAATTCTAGTATGAAGCTCATTCCTATTATGTCTTAAAAAATAAAATTCAAGCTGTGTGATTGTTTCCATTCCTGATTTGATAAAATAACTCTTAGAGACCCTCAATTTAGAAAAGGAGCTTAACACAAATTTACAGCTATCCCTACTGAGCAAAGCACTTAAGCATATGCTTAAAGTTATGGTCTATGTGACTTAAGCATTTGCTTAAACTTTAAAATACATGCTTTGATGGATAATGATAGACGGCTGAGTCAGGGCCACAGTCAAGTTTCTGGTACTATGTCCATAGAAAATTAATTTAAAATTTGTTTTCCATGAGCATCCCCCAATATTTGTTTAAAGTTTCAGCCAGCATTCCTGCTAATAAACTAATTTCTCGAATATTCATAGCAAGAAAGCACAAGATGCACAAGCTCCACAACCCTTGTTTGGATTTGTACCCTGTGTTAGTTTTGATCTGAGGCAACTACATTCTGTAACTAAAGGCCAAAAGGCATTTAGAAAGGAATTCACAATCAATTAAAAGAAAGCAAAAATGAATATGTGTGTAGGTGACATGAGAGCACTGAGGATTCAATACAGAGGGGTGAAACTTCACCTGCCCTCAGTGGATATTGGGAGTAGCTGACGAGGGAGGGTACCTCAAAAGAACTATTTGTATCTTCTTGATCCTGGGGCTGGTTTTGTGTCTCCCCTATCCTCAGCATAGTTTTAGTCCCCAAAGAGCTATTATGGCAGTGGTATATTTGGTATACTTCTTTGGATGGAAATCCCCATGAGTGCTATAGCCTCTTGGGGGCCATTGCAAGCCAGTACATAGGCCGTGGAGCTGGGGGGCCACCCAGGCCATGGCCTGACCACTTTTTGGCTGCGCCAAACCTGAGTGGCAATGCAATCCTGCATTCCAGGTCATCACACCATTCATTCAATTTTGGAGGGGATAGGTGTAGGGGTTTATGGGCTGGGGGTGGACAGGTGGTCAGGCTGCTAGGGTGGAGGGGAGACTGAGAGGGGAAGAGGAGGGTCAGGTGGCAGAGAAGGGGAGCAAATCTATCCCTTCCACACTTGGTGCTCCACAGCCACTGAGCCAGCATAGTTTAGAGCCTTTGACATTAGTTGAAGGGCCAGAATCCCTGGCCCAGGGTCTGTGGAATGAGTAAGAGAAGAAAATAAAAAATTCCCATGGAGAAAATAGGATTGCTTTTCCTTCTCAGCACCTATGTTTCTTTGAACATTTGCTAGAACTCCTTACATAAGGACAGGAGGAAAGGCTGAATTATAAAATCTGGATGATCTCAGAGGGTGACTAAGCTGCAAAAACTGTACTGAAGGCATTTCAGAGCCAGAATATGTTGTGTAACATCACTGAGAAACCTGTTTCTGTGCTCTTTCTGGTGAGGCAGGACTCAGCTCCAGGGTCCTTTTTCTTTCTCACTGCCTCTAAGAGCTGACTCCTTCATTCTCTCTCACTGCTGCTGCTTTCAACTGCTTTTTCAACTGTCAGCTCTTGTCTCTTCCCCACGGGTCCTCTTTCAATATTTGGCCCCCTTTTCCAGTCAGTCTGCTAGAGAGAGAGAAAGAGAGAGAGAGAGAGAGTGTGTGTGTGTACACTCACGCGCGCATACTCCTTAGTCTTTCTGCCACTCACTCTATGCCCTTTCCCAACAAGCAGTAAAGGGAGACCAGATTCGTTATCAGAATTCAGTTGGAAAGATATTCAGATATCAAAACATCTGTTGCAAAATAGTTTTAAATGGTTTTGTGGAATGTATTTTTCTCCCCCCTTCCTTTTTGTCTGATTCACCAGATAGCACTCATATCTTTCTTCCTATTTCTCTGTATCAAGACATACAGGAAAGGGGAAGATTTATAATGCTCCATATGCTGTTAAATCGAAATAGGATTTCCACTCTATAAATAGCATATTCTAGGAAGGCAGCATTTTTAGGAGGAAAGTAGCTTTATATAAGTTTTGCAGTCAGTTTTTTAAAGGTAATTGCCATAGGCATCCTAATGCAACCTGAAATGAGTGCTAGACAATAGTTTACATAAGCTTGTTGGATTCAGCTAATAACACAATTCACAAAAAAACAAAATAAAACAAAACACACACACACACACACACACACACACACAATCAGTAAACTGTTGCCCTTGCTACTGATTTTTGACTCCCTAAAAAGAGGACTTAACAAAATTGATATAGATCTCAGTCCCGCTCTTGAGTGCTGCTGAAACAAATATGGAGAACTAAAGCCCTGGCACTCAGCACTCACTGTGTGCTCAGCAGAGAGACTTCAACATAGCGTGCAGAAACATACAGAGTGCTCAGCAACGTAAGCAAACCTTTCCACCCACACTGAAACCAAAATGGTTGAGGAGGAACAGAAGTGGGTGTGATAGGATTAATTGACTTTGTACTGGAACCTGGTGCTGAGACAAGGGGGAAGACACAGAACAGTTCAGGGTCATAGCTGTATAGGGTAATCTGGTGAATGCAAATGGTGAGGGTAGCAGCTATTTTTAGGATTTTCAGTTACTCCTACTGCCAATGTGTTTAAGAGCTAGACGAAAGTAAAGAGGAGGGGCAGCTACACGAGACATTGACAGAAATGCTTCAGAGATTGCTATGTGATGGATCTGCAAAGCAAGGGATTACAATTCCTTCAGCCTCCTCTCCATGGTACATCCCCTTCCTCCTGGCTATGCAGGGACTACGTTTCCCATCACCCTCTCCCCACTGCACTTCTCTTTCCCCTTGCCCTGGACAGGTAAGGGGAAAGGCCTGACTCCTGAACCAGGAAGTGGCCAGACTCTGTCTGGCAGTGGTGAAGCTGCACGGCAGCAGGGAGCTGGAGCGAGAAGCCCCGGGAACAGTGAACAGAGCTGCATGTGGAACAAGCAGTGACTGCCAGACATCCCAGATGGGTGCAGCTTTGTGGGCTCATGGGGGATCAGCAGTGGCTGGGCAGGGAACCGGTGGTAAGGGTCCCCAGTGGGAGACACTGACTGAGCCTGGTTTGGAAATCTACAAATGCTTATTTGCTTGAATAGAGACTGGACTGGAGAGGGTGCCCAGACACTAGGCCTGAAGAGCCCCAATACTCAGCTGGACTGTTAGGGACCCAAACAAGAACTGCTGCTGCTCACTTTGAACTGTAACTGTTTAAGTCTCTGCACCTAGGGTATTTGCAACCTTTACTGCTAGCCCTAGTAAAAACCTTTCCCTTAATCATGTGTCTGCGTGTGTTTATTAGGACCCATCAGGGCTATCACCAGCCAGGCCTAGCTGCTGAAGCACCTAGAGTGCTTGCCTCTGAGACTGAGATGAAGTACCTTGGGCATGCTGCTGGTGTTGGATCATATTAAAGAAGTTCTGTATTAAAATCACAAATGAGTTTGATTCCCCAGAGTTTAAATTCCAGGGTATTACTAATTAAGAGGTCTCTTGGTTTTTGGTACTGTTTCTCTCCCTCTATGTATGAATCTTGCAAGCTGCTAATTGTGTTAGTACATTCTAAGACAGAGTCTGTTCTCAAAGCAATTCACAGAGAGAGAGAGACTCAAAGCAATACTCTAACAACAGAAACAGCACCCAGAGACTCCCCACCCTTTTGTTGTATTAACAATTGTGATTAAAATAGAGATAGAGGATGTATGTGGATGGATGCTTGGTGTGGATAATAACTGAATGATCAGGGAGGTGCCAGCCTAAGAATCCAGTGTCCATTGGCTGAAGAAGGCGTCAAGTGGAAATAACCAGAGGAACCCACCCGGAGGGCAGACTGGAATCCACCCAACAGCCTCAAGAATGGGAGAACCAAAGAACAAGATAACATCTTGGAGCCGTCAGGAATGTGCTATCTGCTGATTGATTCAGCAACAGCATGATGAAGCAATTCTATAGACTGGCATAGGAAGAAATTCCTATAAAAATAGACTCTAAAAAGTGAGAACTTTGGGGTCTGATTCTGCAAACCAACTTCCAGGAGCATCAGATGAGCATCTGACAAGGCCCTGCTCCCTCCTCATGTCCAGGCCACCTGGCCAGTGGCTTGGCATGAGCAACTCTAAGGCTGGTAACTATGATAACAACCTTGCAGAACCTGTGTGTGTGTGTGTTTGTATGAATGAATGTGTGAATAAATATGAGATTGAATGGAATGTTATAACTAGAACTAACTGCTTACTATGATTCTTTCTGTATTCACAATAAATGTGGTATTTTGCCTTTTTCCCTTTAATAAGATCCTGCTGGTTTTTATTTTATTGGTACAACACTGGCACTCTGGGGTTTTTTCATACAGATTAATGTCAGTAATTACACCAGGAAACATTCTGTCTCACAGTCAGCTATTCAGTGGTCATGCTATGTTTTGAGCACAATGGCTGTGATTCACTAAAGCAGTCGTCTCCATACTTTTTTGATCACGCACCCCATCGGTAAATTTTTTTTGAGCACGCACCCCCAATATATGTATATGTATAAATTATATACATGTACTACTGTACAAATATATTATGTAAATTATAAAACATACACAAAAATAGAAATTAAAAAACGAGATAAAGATGAAATAAACAATATTTTAAAAATAATTTTTATTTTATTTATTAACGGTACAAAAAACCTTTTTGCTCTCACTAAAAAATTATTATTAATATTTTTAGTGAGAGCAATGTGATGGAATATGCTTTATTATTTTTGAAAATCTTGGTTTCACACTTTGTGATACAGCGGGCGCTCAGGGTGGGGTGCGGGGTCTGGGAGGGAGTTAGGGTGCAGGAGGGCGCTCAGGGTGGGGGTGCGGGAGGAGGCTCAGGGCTGGGGCAGGCAGGCGGTGCAGAGCACTTACCTGGGGCAGCTCCTGTTTGGTGCAGGGGGTGTGCAGGTGGCTCTGCACAGCGCAGCACCACCCCCATGGCCACGATTCTGGGGGCCGCGATTCTGGGAGCTGCTCCCCCACCCCCGGCAGGCAGGGCCCCCCGGAACGCAGGGGCTTTAGGGGCTTCAGGGCCCTGGGCTAAGGGGGCCCCGGGGCCCTGGCCTGCTGCTCTAAAGCCCCTTTCGGAACGCGGCCCTGCGAGCACCGGCCGGGGGACTCAGGAGGAGCAGGGGCAGCCGCGCAGCCAGCGGCCGGAGAGAAGCCGCGCTTTCCCCTTCAAAGCGCCGCTTCTCTCCGGCCGGCTTTGAAGGGGAAAGTGCCGCTTCTCTCCGGCCGCTGGCTGCGCTGCTGCCTCTGCTTCTCCACGGGCCGGAGGACTCAGGGCCGCCCCCCCCCCCTTTTTTTTTTCTTCACTCTGGCGGTGCTGGTCCTGCCGCGACGTCCTTTTGCTCCGGGGGCGCTCCTCCTGCTGCGCCCCCCCATCGATCGTCTTGCGCACCCCACTTTGGAGACCACTGCTCTAAAATACTTAGGCTCCTAAATCACAGACGTAGATGCCTAAGTCCCAGTTTTATACACCTAAGTCTCTGTTTGGACTCCAGTGTGATCCACAAAATTCCCACTGAACGCTGTAAGTGCCTAAACTCACTCAGTGCCTAACCTTTTCAGGGTAAAAGTTTCCGAGGTGCCTATGTTTCTGCCTCTGGCCATGTGCACTGCTAACTCCCTCTAGGCGTCTGGACGCTATCTTCCGGATAAACCCAGGGAGATCCATGAACCAGGGGAAGACAGGCATCCGGCTGCCTAAGTCACATATGGGACCTGATCTGGTAGGCATGCTCAAAGGGTGCCTACTGGATCATGTCCCACTCAAACCAGGGTGTGGGGGCAAGAAGAGGAGGAAGTGGTGGCACCCACCTTAGAATTTTTAGCTTAGTGGTTAGAGCACATCTCCCAGGATGTGAGAGAGGTTCATCTCCCCTTCTCTCTGCCCAAGGGGGACAAAGAATTTGTGCAGATAATCCCACCTCTCAGGAGAGTTCTTTAACTGCTGAGCTATGGGATTATCTACGGTGAGGCTCCCTCAGTCTCTTCTGTTGAATCTGTTGCACTCTTGATAAATACTGGAAGAGTGATTAGAGCAGGGGACTGTACCCTGCGTCTCTTGCCTCCCAGGTAGGGACACTGGACTACATTATGTTCAGTCATCCTCTAATGACTCATGCTTTTCCAGAATCTTGTAGGATAAAGCTTATCGTGAATAATTAATCTGAAGTCAGAAAGATCACTTTTCAGTCAGATAAATAGTTTAATTGAATAAGTGTAGGGATAGTGAATGTCCAAAATGATATGAGCTTAACAGTGACCCATGTTAAGTCATGTACTGATCCTAGTAGTGATACTTAGAGGTCATCCTGCTTTAATTTTTTTCCCTTCTGAAACGATGAAATGAACTCTAGTGAACAGATGGAAAGCTTTGGGCCAGATCTTGATACCCTGACTCACCCTACTCCGGTATCCTACTCCAGTTAATCCTGTTGACTTCAGTGAGACCACCAGTATAGTATGGTACAAGTCAATGTGTGAGAGACTATCAGAACCTAGTGCTTTGTGACTATTGCATGCTATAACTTTATTAATGAGTGACATTTGTAAATTCCGTCTAGTGCAACAGTCTAATACCTTAAGAGCAGTTTCTGCTGAGGTAAAATGTCCCCTAAAATTGGAGTTAAAAAGGATAACTTACTCCGACAGGTGATTAATAAATGGGCAGGATTGCCTGACACTAATTAACCTTGCACACTATGGAGGTCTGAACAAGAAGAATGTTCTCCAACAGGATGGCAAAAATGCTATTCAGAAAGGATTTAGCTGAGCAGGTTTGCAAATGGTGCTCTGCTGAGACTGATAATTGTTGTTTCTGTTGACACACTGGAGACACTTAAAAATCATTTTCACACTGAAGACAGGAGCTAACATACTTCTTAATTGAAATGGCTTGTTTAAAAGGACCATCGTGGCTAACATAATATTAAATACTATATTTTGACACCTCTGTGACTAAATCTAAAATAACGTCTTGTCCACATATTGTTTTAGTCTAATTATAAATTGTTGCTAAATATGCCCACTGATGGAATGGGGCATATGATTTGATATAGTTACATTGTCTGAACATTGGATCAGTAATCATATTTGTTACTAAGCTTTTCAAGAAATGCTCAAAAGGAAAAATCCTCAGTAGTCTGGCAAAGGGATCTATAGTATGTTACACAGAGACTGAGCTATACTTGCAGTTCTCTGCTGTTGTGGGTGTTCACTCATTCTTCAACTATAGATTGGAATTATTGCAATTTCGGTGCCTAAATTAATCAGTGAGGGGAAAACATGGCCTGCTACAGTATAACCTATGGAGTTGCTACTAGTTCTCTATCGTTGAAATTGCTATTGATGTTTCTGGAAAAAGATCCACCCAAATGCATTTTAATAATAAAACCTAACATTCAAAGATTATAAAACATGCAAATATAAAAAATGCTGACAGGCTGATTTATGGAAAGATCAGTCACCAAACTGCCCATATTCTTTTATTTATTAAGGATAAAATTCTTCGGCAGAGAGGATCTGAACTCTGATATACGACTCTCCTGATATGTAGTGGTCTCTCAGGTGCATCAGAGAGAATTCTGTGGGTATAGGAAAAAGCAGATTATCAGAGACAATTTCCATTATATGCAAAAGAAGAATTCTGCCTCAAATGATAATGTAGATCTTGCTGACGAGCTGCTGTGCTGGTGGTCTTTTGTAATAATCTAAACTACAAATGTATCCAAATTCCAACATCAGCTGTAAAAAGTAAGTGAAAGTTCATAAATAGTGACAACGACCTGCTATATAAAATTGTTTAAGAAAAGATGTAAGAAGGAGACAGAAAGACTGAATTAATTTAAATAGAAAGGGTTTTATTGGACTGAACTGGACCATTCAAGCACTGTGTTAAGATTATGGTTAGTAAACAAAAACTGGTGTGTCAGAAGTTAGGCCTATTGGTGGACAATAAAAAGATGATGGACTCTTCTGCTGACTCTCCCTTTTGGAGTTCTTTAAAAAAAAAACTTTTGGAAAAAATTAGTAGAAGAAATAGCTGTCTGCCAACAATCGCAATGCTGGTTGACTGAAAGATGAGAAAAGGGGAGGAGTGAGCTTCACCATGTTGACTGCCACCTCCACCATCCCCTGAAATCCTGGACTACATTCATCTTAGTTCTGAAAGATGTCCTGACCAGACCGGGTCAGAGACAGGGAGCCAGATGACGCCACCACCTCCACTGGCTTTGGCTAAATCCTGATTACCACCTGGGATTTGAGACTTTGTCATACCCCCTCCCTTTGTGTGCTTTCCTTCCCCACCTTATTTCTTGTCTTTCCTATCCCTCTCCTTTTTTTCACCTGTCTAATAAGAGTCTGGCTTAGTCAGCCAAGACTGTAAGCCTTTCACAGAAAGAGGCAGCTAAATGTAATGCCCTAAATAGCTCAACACTGATAAGAGTTTGTCAGATCTCAAAGTGGCTGAAAGACCATATGCTGTGCCTATGTTTTTCCAGCACTGAGGTTGTGAGAGTCAACATCAGAAACAGAAGCTGCATTTTCTATCATTGCTGTTCTTCCCTTTCATGTGTGCTCCTCTTGTTTTGTCATCTAGGAAGTGGGATTGATCTTTAACAGTAATAACAACATTGCTCCAGCCCATCTTAACTAACTTCTTCTCTTTTCCTGAAAAAGATAGATATTATCCACTAAGAGACTGTCAAACATGGGGTTTTTTTTCTTTCTAAAGACTCTAAAGCTGGAGAGAAAGGGAAAAAGGAATGTTAAAATGAAAACTTTATTTATAATTTAATATTTTAAATTTGAAATGCTTTAATTGTTTTTCCCTCATCTGTATCATTAATCAAAGGCTAAAAGGATTTTTAATGATGTGTTTGCCATGATACTAAGCAGGCTGAGGTCTCTGTATACCAAACCCCAAACCTTGCTTAAATGGTTTAATGTCAGTTAGTGACTAGATTATGTTAACACCTTTGACTCTTTGGGCCCATATATTCCATCTAAATTAATATAAGTGGGCCTTCTAATGGCTTCTGTTATTGCAGAGGAGAGGTTTTCTATGAATTATTTTTTATTTTTATAAGGAAGAACGCCCCACTCTAATTTAGGGTGAAGACCTAAAGTACAGGTAGGTGACCAAATGTTCTAAATGAACTTAGACATAGAAAAAGGAAAAGATCCCAGTTACTGTGATAAACATTTTAGCAGCTCAGCATATTGTCCATCCCAGCATCACAAAGAAAATAATATTTGGACTGAGACAGTGACTTCATTAACAAACCAATCTTGAATGATAAAATACCATGAAATGCTTACAGTAAATGTTGCTGAAGAACAAAAAGTTCTAATGGCAGATCCTCGGCTGGTATAAATTGTCGTTGCTCCATTGGATAATTTACATTGGCTGAGGATCTGCCTCTAATTATTTTAGAGTGAATCACTTGTGACTGTTCCATTTCCACTCAGGGAACAGTGCACTCCTTTCTAGGAATCAAGCTTCGTAGGTGTCTTTTGTGTATGAGATACTGGGTGTGCGAAACTTCTATATATTTTCTAACTTACTAGAATAGCTTTTTAAACTCAGTTAAGTTTCAGATACACAGTGTGCTGTGTTCTTTGAGTTTTTAAGTCTTCGTGTGCAAACATGAGTAAAATCATTACATATCCGAGAAGGAGAAGGGCATGAAATAGCGAAGTCTCTGTTGCTATCTAGGGAAAAAATAATTGTGTCTATGACAAACTAACAGTACTTACAGTTCATTGACTAGTAGATATTAATAACAGTGAAGAGATAGTGTAAAGGAGATAAAATTACAAGACATAGTCCTGACTTCATGCACTTACTTTATTATTTTGAAAGCATCTAAAGTGGTGCTTATTGACAGTGCAGATGGAAAGATATAGTTCTTCCCCTGAAATCCTGGCAATCTCACTATTTATGATATGCAACATACGGTGGTAATTAAAATCTAAGGAGGGAATGGAATGATGAAATACAATGGTTACTGCAGTAAGGTCATGTGGTTATTAAGGTAGGTATCTGCAGATTCAATATTTATTTATTTTATAGGTATCTAATATTATTGACTCTCCTCTTATGGGTCTCTATTACTACAATATAGGTCCTTATACTGTGCCTGTCACTGTAGTATATGACCACAATCCACTAGTGCTTTATGCAGTGTGATGAACATCTGAAGTTTGACACATAGATGAACTTAATTTGTTGGGGACTAGTCAACATGGTTTTTGTAAGGGGAAATCAGGCCTCCCCAATCTACTAGAATTCTTTGAGGGGGTCAGCAAACATGTGGACAAGGGGGATCCAGTGGATATAGTGTATCTAGATTTTCAGAAAGCCTTTGACAAGGTCCCTCACCAGTGGCTATTAAACCAAGTAAGCAGTCATGGGATAAAAGGGAAGGTTCTCTCATGGATTGTTAACTGGTTAAAAGATAGGAAACAAAGGGTAGGAATAAATGGTCAGTTTTCAGAATGGAGAGAGGTAAATAGTGGTGTCCCCCAGGGTTCTGTACTGGGCCCAGTCCTATTTAACATATTCATAAATGATCTGGGAAAAGTGGTAAGCAGTGAGGTGGCAAAATGTGCAGATGGTACAAAACTACTCAAGATAGTTAAGTCCCAGGCAGACTGCGAAGAGCTACAAAAGGATCTCTCAAAACTGGGTGACTGGCAGATGAAATTCAATGTTGATAAATGCAAAGTAATGCACATTGCAAAACATCATCCCAAGTATACGTATAAAATGATGGGGTCTAAATTAGCTGTTACCACTCAAGAAAGAGATCTTGGAGTCATTGTGGATAGTTCTCTGAAACATCCACTCAATGTGCAGTGGCAGTCAAAAAAGTGAACAGAATGTTGGGAATCATTAAGAAAGGGATAGATAATAATACAGAAAATATCATATTGCCTCTATATAAATCCATAGTACACCCACATCTTGAATACTGCATACAGATGTGGTCTCCCCATCTCAAAAAAGATATATTGGACTTGGAAAAGGTTCAGAAAAGGGCAACAAAAATGATTAGGGGTATGGAACGGCTGCCATACGAGGAGAGATTAAAAAGACTGGGACTTTTCAGCTTGGAAAATGGACGACTAAGGGGGAATATGATAGAGGTCTATAAAATCATGACTGATGTGGAGAAAGTAAATAAGGAAGTGTTATTTACTCCTCATAACACAAGAACTAAGGGTCACCAAATGAAATTAATAGGCAGCAGGTTTAAAACCAACAGAAATATTTTTTCACACAACGCACAGTCAACCTCTGGAACTCCTTGCCAGAGGATGTTGTGAAGGCCAAGACTATAACAGGGTTCAAAAAAGAACTAGATAAATTAATGGAGGATAGGTCCATCAATGGCTATTAGCCAGGATGGGCAGGGATGGTGTCCCTAGCCTCTGTTTGCCAGAAGCTGGGAATGGGTTGATGATTACCTGTTCTGTTCATTCCCTCTGGGACACCTGGCATTGGCCACTGTTGGAAGGCAGGGCACTGGGCTAGATGGACCTTTTGATAGACGTATATTTTCCATGGGAAAGAAAATATTTTATTTATTCAAAACGAATACTGCTTATAGTCAGCTATGCCAGAAGTTGTCATGTAGCTTGTCAACTGGTATTTTGTGCCATCTGGTGGCTGATTCAGTGTACTTCAGATACAAAATATTCCTAATATTTACACAATAAAACAGAACTAGCAAATCAATATATACAATAAACAAGGAAGTGAGATCGTCTGAGCTGAAAATGTATTCAGTATAGGCTTGATCCTGAAAAGTACTGAAAGTGCTCAAGGCCTGTTGACTTCACTGGCTTGAGGTGCTCTGTGCAATGAATGATTGGGCCCTGTGCCCTTAAATATTTTTTTATTTTGATGCCTGTGGCTTACCTAGGAACTAAGTGAATTATTTCTACAGAAATGCTTTATTAGTAGTAAAGGACCATTTCACAGACGATGGATTGTAAGGCCAGAAGGGACCATTGTAACCGAGTCTGACTTCCTGCATAGCACAGGCCATGGGACTTCCCTGAATTAACCTGTTTGAACTAGAGCATAGGTTTAAAAATCATTCCGTCTTGATTTAAACATGTCCAGTCATAGAGAATCCACCACAACCCTTGGTAAATTGTTCCAGTGGTTAGTTACCCTTCCTTTGTCAAAAAGGGAAAACTTGTTTGGACGAGCATACTTTTATTAACTACTTTCATTCTACTCTTTAACATTTCAAGAAGTAATTTGTGGCAGATTATTTCTGAATATCCACAAGTGTAAATTTGACTATTGGTATAAAGAAATACACACTAGTTTAGGAAATAGTTTGTAAAGATGTAGTTCTGATAGGGTCAAGTGAAAGCTGTAACAATACTTAGATATTGTCTGAAAGAATGGTATTTACCCTATTTGGTAGTTTTCATCTTATTTTGTTTCTCTTTGTTCCCTATCCTTCACAAATCCTAAGGAACTCACTCTGAATCTGTGTATACACATCCTCCTGCCATATTTTCCCCCTTGAAGTTTGGTCAGTGTACTCTACTAGATTAGTTTCCAAAGAAATCTGATGGCTTAGCTGTCTTAGTTTATTTTATATCATTCAGGGGAAGGCACATAACGTTTTAACTTACATCTCATGCAGCTGTCTTGACACTGGACCAAAACTTACATATACACAACATTAGGGGTAATGTTTAATACTGGGGTAGCTTTGCTGCCTTCTGTGCAGTTACATGAGGAAAGACTGGCTCTTGGTGTTCAGGCAGCAGTCTAGTGACTGTTCAAAAAGAAATATACAAAATGAGCCAAGGTGATCTTTTCCATAGCACCAGTTAATTAAAAATAAGACTAGATTTGTAACCTGTGTCATCTACCAGATTTATACCCTGTGTAGAATTTGCCTCTTTCTCCCTAGCAGCAATTTCCTCACTGCTGTTCCTTGTTATATCATAGCTTTACTATTGTAACTACCCCTTCTCCGAGGCGCAGCAAAGCAATGTGGCAGCATATTTTCTTGTTGAAATGAGCATGTTTTAGTTTATGGGGGTAGACATTGGGTTGTGGCTGAGGAGCAGTGGGTGTATTTGAGGAGCTACTGGAGGTGGCTGCTAATGAGGTTTAATGTCACTGCATTCTTGGTTCTGGGGCTGTTCTTCAGGCTGTTCTTCAGCATCTTCAGGCTGTTCTAATTTACACTGGCTGCCAACAGCCTCAGTGGCTGGTTTCACGTTGGTGTACAGGGCAACCCCACCCACACTCACTTTTTCCTTACAACAGCCTCAGTTGTGGCCTGAGGAAGCCTAGGGTGGCAGAGGAGGTGCTTCTCCATCGTTTAATAATCCCCCGTAACCTGGGGAAATCCTGCTATACCAGCAAAACAACTGTAAGGCTTTGCATATCTCTGTTAAGGTAAAGCAGCCCAAATGCCCTGGAGAATCAGACTTGTTATATTCACCATGCTTTCTTGGCACTGACTGCCAACAGGTGGATTATAAACTTGCTTGACGTATAGAACTCATGCACATCCCTGCATTTTACTACCTGCAAATAACTCCCTTAATGCTCATGATATTTACATTGGTTTTTATTTTAAAAAATGATTTCAAATACATGATTATTATTTATTGAATGCTGTCTGTGCTTGGCATTATGGAAATGCAAATGAAGACATTTATTCTTGTTGTTTGCTGATGTAACACCAAACTTTAGACTGTAAGGCCTGAATACACAAATGGACTTATTGTTACAACTCCGAGCTGCAGACTTTGAGCTTTGCCCAAAATCAGTGGTATCCACAAAGCTTGGGTTAGGCATCTAACCTCCCAATGGAATACATGGGGAGAAACTGGTGCCTAAGAATGGGATCCACAAAAGTCAGCACGCTAGGCAGGGAGCTGCCTAAGGCAGTTAAAGGAAGATGCCAACAAGAGGAGTGTGTCCTAAATCCCACCTATCTCAGGGAGTTAGATGGCTTAGATGCCTCAGCTGTTCTTGCAAGAAATGGGAGAGAAGGAGGTGGTGTCCCTTGCATCTTTTAGCCCAATGGTTAGAGCACTCACTTAGGATGTGGGAGGCCTCTGCCTGAGGGGGAGAAAGGATTTGAACAGGTGTCTCTCACAACTCTCAGAAGAGTGCTCTAACCATTGAGCTGCAGGATATTCTGACTTCCTCAGTCTCTCCTGCTGAAGTGTTTTACTGTTGATAAATACTTAGGAGTCATTGGGCCAAAGAGAGTGTGAGAATGACTCTGTAGCCTGGTGGTTAGAGTACCCACATGGGAGACCCAGAGTCCTTCCTCCTCCTGGTTTCTGAATAGAGCCCAATCCAGCAGGCTTGTTCTGAGCATTCCTGCTGGAGTCGGCCCCACAGGTGAGATAGGAGTTCCCCCACCTACCGTTTCACTTGGTTTGACGACTGTGCTGAGGCTTAAGCACCTGGACACCTGGAGTGAGGCAGAAGTGCATGTGCCCAGAGGCAGAAACATAGGCCGTTAGGAAACATTTACAGCCAAAATTTAGGCATCAAATTAATTTTGGCACCTACAGAGTTAGGTGGCAGCCAAGGGGAGTTTTATGGATCACAGTGGCACCTAAATCAGTATCCCTTGTGGATCTGGGCCTAAGGTCTTTGGGTTAGAGACCACCTTGTACTTTTTGTTAGCACAATGGGCTCTAATCCTGACTGGGCCTCTTGGTGCTCCCAGAATACTAATAAAATAATTGATGCTAATGGAGTTTCTCCCCATTCAAGTAAATCAGTGGAGAATCAGGCCCTTACAACTGAAGGTCCAATTTCTGCCTTGTCCTTATAGAGATGTATAAAGGGTATGAAAGGTGGGGAGGACCAGAAAGAAGGTGCAGCAATGGGTTGGCTTGTAAAGAAGCATAGCAGCAGGGATGAACTGTGTGTATTGGGATGGTTTGCAAGGCAGAATGCGTCCCAGAATGTTCCCTGTGGCATGAGGAAGTTCCACATGGCCCACATCCCTTGGTCATCCCACCCACACATCTCGAGCCGGCTGTGTGACCTGCAGCCAGTTTGCTTTTGGATTGTGCCAAAGGCACATCTGTATATGCTCGTGCTCCATACTTTCCATTTCCTCACCCTTGTGTCCCACACCAATACTGAGTGGCGGGACCTATTGCTACCTGTTGAAGGTAAGGAACCCTGGTGGGCCAGCCTATATTCTATCTTGGTCCCATGGCCGACCGGGTGTATTGGTTGGCTGCTCCTTCATGGAGCCGTGAGTACGGGCATGTCATAAATATAAAGGGAAGGGTAAACCCCTTTGAAATCCCTCCTGGCCAGGGGAAAGCTCCTCTCACCTGTAAAGGGTTAAGAAGCTAAAGGTAACCTCGCTGGCACCTGACCAAAATGACCAATGAGGAGACAAGATACTTTCAAAAGCTGGGAGGAGGGAGAGAAACAAAGGGTCTATGTCTGTCTGTATGCTGCTCTTGCCAGGGACAGAACAGGAATGGAGTCTTAGAACTTTTAGTAAGTAATCTAGCTAGGCATGTGTTAGATTATGATTTCTTTAAATGGCTGAGAAAAGAATTGTGCTGAATAGAATAACTATTTCTGTCTGTGTATCTTTTTTGTAACTTAAGGTTTTGCCTAGAGGGGTTCTCTATGTTTTTGAATCTAATTACCCTGTAAGATATCTACCATCCTGATTTTACAGGGGGATTTCTTTATTTATATTTACTTCTATTTTTTATTAAAAGTCTTCTTGTAAAAAACTGAATGCTTTTTCATTGTTCTCAGATCCCAGGGTTTGGGTCTGTGGTCACCTATGCAAATTGGTGAGGCTTTTTATCCAACATTTCCCAGGAAAGGGGGGGTGCAAGTGTTGGGAGGATTGTTCATTGTTCTTAAGATCCAAGGGTCTGGGTCTGTAGTCACCTAGGCAAATTGGTGAGGCTTTTTACCAAACCTTGTCCAGGAAGTGGGGTGCAGGGTTTTGGGAAGTATTTTGGGGGAAAAGACGCGTCCAAACAGCTCTTCCCCAGTAACCAGTATTAGTTTGGTGGTGGTAGCGGCCAGTCCAAGGACAACGGGGGGAATATTTTGTACCTTGGGGAAGTTTTGACCTAAGCTGGTAAAGATAAGCTTAGGAGGTTTTTCATGCAGGTCCCCACATCTGTACCCTAGAGTTCAGAGTGGGGGAGGAACCTTGACATGGTGGCATAGTGGTGGGATTAACCTGAAATCATTTTGAGATCCAGTTGAGATTTTTTGAACTAGAAATACAGATTTTAAAAAGGACATTTTTTTTTCCTTTGGAAAGGAAGTCCAGAGAGCAGTTGAAACTGAAAGCTGAAACTGTGGCCAAGCAGAGACAAAAGGGGATTATCTTGTGAATTACAGGTTTTCTTTGCCTGGAGGCAGGGTACTTAACTCCTGCAGGGAAATTCACAGTCTTCCAACCCAGAGGTTTTTTTTTCTTTTCTTCCTAAAAGTAAATAGGGGGTGTGTGTTCTACCCTGTCAAGGTTCCTCCCCCACTCTGAACTCTAGGGTACAGATGTGGGGACCTGCATGAAAAAACCCCCTAAGCTTATCTTTACCAGCTTAGGTCAAAACTTCCCCAAGGTACAAAATATTCCCCCCGTTGTCCTTGGACTGGCCGCTACCACCACCAAACTAATACTGGTTACTGGGGAAGAGCTGTTTGGACGCGTCTTTCCCCCCAAAATACTTCCCCAAAACCTTGCACCCCACTTCCTGGACAAGGTTTGGTAAAAAGCCTCACCAATTTGCCTAGGTGACTACAGACCCAGACCCTGGGATCTTAAGAACAATGAACAATCCTCCCAACACTTGCACCCCCCCCCCCTCTCCTGGGAAATGTTGGATAAAAAGCCTCACCAATTTGCATAGGTGACCACAGACCCAAACCCTTGGATCTGAGAACAATGAAAAAGCATTCAGTTTTTTAAAAGAAGACTTTTAATAAAAAATAGCAGTAAATAGAAATAAAGAAATCCCCCCTGTAAAATCAGGATGGTAGATATCTTACAGGGTAATTAGATTCAAAACATAGAGAACCCCTCTAGGCAAAACCTTAAGTTACAAAAAAAGTACACAGACAGAAATAGTTATTCTATTCAGCACAATTCTTTTCTCAGCCATTTAAAGAAATCATAATCTAACACATACCTAGCTAGATTACTTACTAAAAGTTCTAAGACTCCATTCCTGTTCTGTCCCTGGCAAGAGCAGCACACAGACAGACCCAGACCCTTTGTTTCTCTCCCTCTTCCCAGCTTTTGAAAGTATCTTGTCTCCTCATTGGTCATTTTGGTCAGGTGCCAGCGAGGTTACCTTTAGCTTCTTAACCCTTTACAGGTGAGAGGAGCTTTCCCCTGGCCAGGAGGGATTTCAAAGGGGTTTACCCTTCCCTTTATATTTATGACACGCCCCCCAAATCTCAGCTAGGGTGAAACACTGGCTGGGATTTCTTCCTGGAGCTCTAGGAAAAACAGAGTTAATAAGACACATGCATCTCTAAATATACTACCAAGTACATAAAGACTAACAATATTTTCCACATCTCAAGGACGATTTTAACCAGTTGATTCTGGGAAACTTTCACGGGAGAGTGCATCAGCCACTTTGTTAGAAGCTCCTGAGATGTGTTGGACGTCGAAATCAAAATCTTGGAGAGCTAAACTCCACCGAAGAAGTTTTTTGTTAGTTTCCTTGACGGTGTGAAGCCACTTCAGTGCAGCATGGTCGGTTTGCAGGTGGAAACGCCGTCCCCAAACATATGGGCGTAGCTTTTCCAGAGCGTAGACAATGGCGTAACATTCTTTTTCAGTGACTGACCAGTTGCTTTCCCTCTCAGACAGTTTTTTGCTGAGAAACACTACAGGGTGGAATTCTTGATCAGGTCCTTTCTGCATTAAAACTGCTCCCACACCACGCTCGGACGCATCTGTGGTTACTAGGAACGGTTTGTCAAAGTCTGGGGCCCTTAGTACAGGGTCAGACATGAGTGTCGCTTTAAGCTTGTGAAAGGCCTTCTGACACTTTCCGGTCCACTGAACAGCATTTGGCTGTTTCTTTTTGGTTAGGTCTGTCAGTGGGGCAGCGATTTGGCTGTAGTGCGGTACAAATCGTCTGTAATAACCAGCCAAGCCTAAGAAGGATTGAACCTGTTTCTTTGACTTTGGGACAGGCCACTTTTGGATAGCATCCACTTTGGCCTGTAGGGGGCTGATAGTTCCTTGACCCACCTGGTGTCCAAGGTAAGTCACTCTGTTTAGGCCTATTTGACACTTCTTAGCCTTAACAGTTAGTCCTGCCTCCCTTATGCGCTCAAGGACTTTTTGTAGATGTTCCAGGTGGTCTGCCCAGGAATCCGAAAATATGGCCACATCGTCAAGGTAGGCGACTGCATATTCTCCTAATCCCGCTAGGAGACCATCTACAAGTCTTTGGAAAGTGGCGGGTGCATTTCGCAGCCTGAAAGGGAGTACATTAAATTCATACAGCCCGAGATG
Source organism: Caretta caretta (assembly GCF_965140235.1). Classification (NCBI taxonomy): domain Eukaryota; kingdom Metazoa; phylum Chordata; order Testudines; family Cheloniidae; genus Caretta; species Caretta caretta. The sequence continues at coordinate 59,024,784 of NC_134210.1, forward strand.
TGTGATGAAGGCTGACCTTTCCTTGGCAGATTCGTCTAGCGGTACCTGCCAGTACCCCTTGGTTAAGTCCAAGGTAGAGATGAACTGGGCCCGTCCCAGTTTCTCTAATAGTTCATCTGTGCGTGGCATGGGATAGTTGTCTGGGCGAGTTACAGCATTTATCTTACGGTAGTCCACGCAAAAACGTATTTCCCCATCTGGTTTGGGAACTAGAACCACTGGAGATGCCCATGCACTTTCAGAGGGGCGGATTACCCCCATCTGTAACATATCCTGGATCTCCCGTTCTATAGCAGTTTTAGCTTGAGGAGACACCCGGTAAGGTTGGACCCTAATTGGGTGAGCATTACCTGTGTCAATGGAGTGGTATGCCCGTTCAGTCAGTCCTGGGGTGGCTGAGAACGTTGGCGCGTAGCTAGTGCACAGCTCCTGGATCTGCTGTCGCTGCATACGCCCAAGGGTCATGGAGAGGTTCACCTCTTCCACACCACCAGCACATTTCCCTTCGTAGTAAACACCTTCAGGCCACTCAGCGTCGTCTCCTCCCTGGGCTGTAAACTGACAAACCTTTAATTCTCTGGAATAAAAGGGCTTTAGAGAATTAATATGGTACACCTTAGGCTTTCGGTTGGATGTGGGGAATGCTATGAGATAATTAACAGCTCCCAGGCGCTCCTGGACCGTGAATGGCCCTTCCCACGATGCTTCCATTTTATGGGCCTGGAGCGCCCTTAAGACCATGACCTGGTCTCCTACTTTGAAGGAACGCACTCTGGCATGTTTATCATACCAGGCTTTTTGTTCTTTTTGAGCATCCTGTAAGTTTTCTCTAGCAAGGGCTAAAGAGGTTCGGGGGTGTTTTGTAGGTTGGTTACAAAGTCCAGAATGTTAGTTCCTGGAGAAGGTGTAAATCCCTCCCATTGCTGCTTCACCAACTGCAATGGCCCCTTAACCTCACGGCCATATACAAGTTCAAATGGGGAAAACCCTAAACTGGGATGTGGTACAGCTCTGTAGGCAAAGAGCAACTGCTGCAACACTAGGTCCCAATCATTGGAGTGCTCATTTACGAATTTACGTATCATGGCCCCCAAAGTTCCATTAAACTTCTCCACCATGCCATTTGTTTGATGATGGTAAGGAGTGGCAACCAAGTGATTTACCCCATGAGCTTCCCAAAGGTTTTTCATAGTTCCTGCCAGGAAATTAGTCCCTGCATCGGTGAGGATGTCGGAGGGCCAACCTACCCTGGCAAAAATGTCTGCTAGTGCCTGGCACACACTTTTAGCCCTGGTGTTGCTTAGAGCTACTGCTTCCGGCCATCGGGTGGCAAAATCCATGAAAGTCAGTATGTACTGCTTTCCTCTGGGTGTCTTTTTCGGAAAAGGACCCAGAATATCCACAGCTACTCGCTGAAATGGAACTTCAATGATGGGGAGTGGCTGGAGAGGGGCTTTGACCTGGTCTTGGGGTTTTCCCACTCTTTGGCACACCTCACAAGACTGGACATAGGTAGAAACATCCTTGCCCATTCCCTCCCAGTGGAATGACCCCCCCAAACGGTCTTTGGTCCTGTTCACCCCAGCATGGCCACTAGGGTGATCATGGGCTAAGCTCAAGAGCTTGGCCCGGTATTTAGTTGGAACTACCAACTGTCTCTGAGGATGCCAGTCTTCCTGGTGTCCACCAGAAAGAGTTTCCTTGTATAAAAGTCCTCTTTCTACAACAAACCTGGATCGATTAGAAGAGCTGAGAGGCGGTGGGTTGCTCCGTGCCGCCGTCCAAGCTCTCTGGAGGCTTTCATCTGCTTCCTGTTCGGTCTGGAACTGTTCCCTTGATGCTGGGGACATCAGTTCCTCATGGGATTGTGGACCTAGGCTTGGCCCCTCTGGAAGCGATATAGGGGATGGAGCTTTTTCTGTTGACTGTGAACCGCTCTCCGCTGGTGCACTATGTTGGGATTCAGGCTCCGGCTGAGCCTCTTGTGTAGGGTTATCGGCTGCTGCCAGTTCAGGTTCGGTGGGGCCCTCTGTTGTTGAGGTTGCAAGTACTGGATTCAGTGCTGACACGGGGTCTGGTGTTGGTTGTTCGGCTGGTTCCGGTTCTGGGACTGGTTCCGTCTGGGTCTCTGGGACTGGATCCACTACTGCTGTTGCAGACATTGGCCTGGGGTCCAGGTCCATCACCTCTGACTGGGTCCTGATAGAAGTTTCCGGAACAGAGCTAGGCCTCACGGCTTGTTTAGCCTGGCTGCGGGTGACCATTCCCACCCTCTTGGCCTGCTTCACATGATTGGCCAAGTCTTCCCCCAACAGCATGGGGATGGGATAATCATCATAGACTGCAAAAGTCCACATTCCTGACCAGCCCTTGTACTGGACAGGCAACTTGGCTGTAGGCAAATTGAAAGAGTTGGACTTGAAGGGTTGAATCGTCACTTGGATCTCTGGGTTGATTAAATTGGGGTCCACTAAGGAAGCATGGATAGCTGACACTTGTGCTCCGGTGTCCCTCCACGCGGTGACCTTCTTCCCGCCCACACTCACAGTTTCCCTCCGCTCCAAGGGTATCTGGGAGGTATCTGGGCCTGTGGACCTCTGGTGTGATTCCGGTGCAATGAACTGTAATCTGTTGGGGTTCTTGGGGCAGTTGGCCTTTACATGCCCCAGCTCGTTACACTTAAAACATCGTCCAGCTGACGGGTCACTGGGGCGAGGAGGGTTGCTGGAGAACGGGGTGGTGGGATGATAAGGGGTCTGGAGGGTTCTTTGGGAGGTAGGTGGGGCTTTGGGCGGCCCCCGGTAATAGGGTGTGGTCTGGGGTGGTCCCTTCTGGTCTCCGCTCCAACTGCGACCAGTTTTCTTCTTCTCTGCCACCTCCACCCATCTGGCTCCAATCTCTCCTGCCTCAATTACAGTTTTGGGTTTCCCATCTAGGATGTATCTTTCTATTTCCTCAGGAACACCCTCTAAGAATTGTTCCATTTGCATTAGGAAGGGCAAATTTACTGGAGATTCAACACTTGCTCCTGATATCCAGGCATCCCAATGTTTCACAATGTGGTAGGCATGTCGGGTAAATGACATGTCTGGTTTTCACCTTAGGGCTCTGAACCTCCGACGAGACTGCTCGGGTGTTATCCCCATTCTGACTCTCGCCTTGGATTTAAACAGTTCATACTTGTTCATGTGTTCTTTAGGCATTTCAGCTGCCACCTCAGCTAAGGGTCCACTGAGATGCGGCCTCAGCTCTACCATGTATTGGTCAGCAGAGATGTTGTACCCAAGGCAGGCCCTTTCGAAGTTTTCTAAGAAGGCCTCAGTATCATCACCTGCCTTGTAGGTGGGGAACTTTCTGGGATGGGAAGTGGTACCTGGAGAAGGATTGCTAGGGTTTGTTGGTATATTCTGCTGGGCCTTTATCCTCTCCATCTCCTCCACATGCTTCCTCTCTTTTTCCCTCTCCTCCTCCACATGCTTCCTTGCCTCCATTTCTTGTTCCTTCTTCAGCTGCATGAGTTCTATCTGTCTTTCATGTTCCCTTTGTCTTTCCTCAGCCTGAAATTTGGCTAATTCGAGCTGTAGTCGAGCCGCGGATTTTGCCATTCTAACCTCTCTGTTTTTACTAACTTTACACCCGAGGTTTAGAAATAAACAAACAAAACTTGGCTGTAAAATTTTGCTGTGCTGGTATAGAATACCTATTCTCTGATAGTGATTGTCAGCCTACAGAAAAAGACAATTCCCTTGTCTCTGCTCTGGGCCCAAATTAAAGCAAAAAACCTCCAACTGCTTGGAAACCTGCTTACCCAGCCCAAAGAAAAAGCAAATGGGTAGAACACACACCCCCTATTTACTTTTAGGAAGAAAAGAAAAAAAAACCTCTGGGTTGGAAGACTTCCCTGCAGGAGTTAAGTACCCTGCCTCCAGGCAAAGAAAACCTGCAATTCACAAGATAATCCCCTTTTGTCTCTGCTTGGCCACAAAGCAGAGAGAAACCAAGCTGCTTTCAGTTTCAAAGCTGCTTTCTGGACTTTCTTTCCAAAGAAAAAAAAATTTCCTTTTTAAAATCTGTATTTCTAGTTCAAAAAATCTCAACTGGATCTCAAATGATTTCAGGTTAATCCCACCACTGTGCCACCATGTCAAGGTTCCTCCCCCACTCTGAACTCTAGGGTACAGATGTGGGGACCTGCATGAAAAAACCCCCTAAGCTTATCTTTACCATCTTAGGTCAAAACTTCCCAAGGTACAAAATATTACACCCGTTATCCTTGGAATGGCCGCTACCACCACCAAACTAATACTGGTTACTGGGGAAGAGCTGTTTGGACGCGTCTTTCCCCCCAAAATACTTCCCCAAAACCTTGCACCCCACTTCCTGGACAAGGTTTGGTAAAAAGCCTCACCAATTTGCCTAGGTGACTACAGACCCAGACCCTTGGATCTTAAGAACAATGAACAATCCTCCCAACACTTGCACCCCCCCTTTCCTGGGAAATGTTGGATAAAAAGCCTCACCAATTTGCATAGGTGACCACAGACCCAAACCCTGGGATCTGAGAACAATGAAAAAGCATTCAGTTTTTTACAAGAAGACTTTTAATAAAAAATAGAAGTAAATATAAATAAAGAAATCCCCCTGTAAAATCAGGATGGTAGATATCTTACAGGGTAATTAGATTCAAAAACATAGAGAACCCCTCTAGGCAAAACCTTAAGTTACAAAAAAGATACACAGACAGAAATAGTTATTCTATTCAGCACAATTCTTTTCTCAGCCATTTAAAGAAATCATAATCTAACACATGCCTAGCTAGATTACTTACTAAAAGTTCTAAGACTCCATTCCTGTTCTGTCCCTGGCAAGAGCAGCATACAGACAGACATAGACCCTTTGTTTCTCTCCCTCCTCCCAGCTTTTGAAAGTATCTTGTCTCCTCATTGGTCATTTTGGTCAGGTGCCAGCGAGGTTACCTTTAGCTTCTTAACCCTTTACAGGTGAGAGGAGCTTTCCCCTGGCCAGGAGGGATTTCAAAGGGGTTTACCCTTCCCTTTATATTTATGACATACCCATTTGCTTTTTCTTTGGGCTGGGTAAGCAGGTTTCCAAGTAGTTGGAGGTTTTTTGCTTTAATTTGGGCCCAGAGCAGAGACAAGGGAATTGTCTTTTTCTGTAGGCTGACAGTCACTATCAGAGAATAGGTATTCTATTCCAGCACAGCAAAATTTTACAGCCAAGTTTTGTTTGTTTATTTCTAAACCTCGGGTGTAAAGTTAGTTAAAAACAGAGAGGTTAGAATGACCAAATCCTCAGCTCGACTACAGCTGGAATTAGCCAAATTTCAGGCTGAGGAAAAACAAAGGGAACATGAAAGACAGATAGAACTCATGCGGCTGGAGAAGGAGGTACAGGAGGCTGCCCACAAGAGGGAAATGGAGGCAAGGAAGCATGTGGAGGAGGAGAAGGAAAAAGAGAGGAAGCATGTGGAGGAGGAGAAGGAAAAAGAGAGGAAGCATGTGGAGGAGGTGGAGAGGATAAAGGCTCAGCAGAATATCCCAACAAACCCTAGTAATCCTTCTCCAAGTACCACTTCCCATCCCAGAAAGTTCCCCACCTACAAGGCAGGCGATGATACTGAGGCCTTCCTAGAAAACTTCGAAAGGGCCTGCCTTGGGTACAACATCTCTACTGACCAATACATGGTAGAGCTGAGGCCGCAGCTCAGTGGACCCTTAGCTGAGGTGGCAGCTGAAATGCCTAAAGAACACATGAACAAGTATGAACTGTTTAAATCCAAGGCGAGAGTCAGAATGGGGATAACACCCGAGCAGTCTCGTCGGAGGTTCAGAGCCCTAAGGTGGAAACCAGACATGTCATTTACCCGACATGCCTACCACATTGTGAAACATTGGGATGCCTGGATATCAGGAGCAAGTGTTGAATCTCCAGTAAATTTGCCCTTCCTAATGCAAATGGAACAATTCTTAGAGGGTGTTCCTGAGGAAATAGAAAGATACATCCTAGATGGGAAACCCAAAACTGTAATTGAGGCAGGAGAGATTGGAGCCAGATGGGTGGAGGTGGCAGAGAAGAAGAAAACTGGTCGCAGTTGGAGCGGAGACCAGAAGGGACCACCCCAGACCACACCCTATTACCGGGGGCCGCCCAAAGCCCCACCTACCTCCCAAAGAACCCTCCAGACCCCTTATCATCCCACCACCCCGTTCTCCAGCAACCCTCCTCGCCCCAGTGACCCGTCAGCTGGACGATGTTTTAAGTGTAACGAGCTGGGGCATGTAAAGGCCAACTGCCCCAAGAACCCCAACAGATTACAGTTCATTGCACCGGAATCACACCAGAGGTCCACAGGCCCAGATACCTCCCAGATACCCTTGGAGCGGAGGGAAACTGTGAGTGTGGGCGGGAAGAAGGTCACCGCGTGGAGGGACACCGGAGCACAAGTGTCAGCTATCCATGCTTCCTTAGTGGACCCCAATTTAATCAACCCAGAGATCCAAGTGACGATTCAACCCTTCAAGTCCAACTCTTTCGATTTGCCTACAGCCAAGTTGCCTGTCCAGTACAAGGGCTGGTCAGGAATGTGGACTTTTGCAATCTATGATGAGTATCCCATCCCCATGCTGTTGGGGGAAGACTTGGCCAATCATGTGAAGCAGGCCAAGAGGGTGGGAATGGTCACCCGCAGCCAGGCTAAACAAGCCGTGAGGCCTAGCTCTGTTCCGGAAACTTCTATCAGGACCCAGTCAGAGGTGATGGACCCGGACCCCAGGCCAATGTCTGCAACAGCAGTAGTGGATCCAGTCCCAGAGACCCAGATGGAACCAGTCCCAGAACCGGAACCAGCCGAACAACCAACACCAGACCCCGTGCCAGCACTGAATCCTGTACTTGCAACCTCAACACCAGAGGGCCCCACTGAACCTGAACTGGCAGCAGCCGATAACCCTACACAAGAGGCTCAGCCGGAGCCTGAATCCCAACATAGTGCACCAGCGGAGAGCGGTTCACAGTCAACAGAAACAGCTCCATCCCCTATATCGCTTCCAGAGGGACCAAGCCTAGGTCCACAATCCAATGAGGAACTGACGTCCCCAGCATCAAGGGAACAGTTCCAGACCGAACAGGAAGCAGATGAAAGCCTCCAGAGAGCTTGGACGGCGGCATGGAGCAACCCACCGCCTCTCAGCTCTTCTAATCGATCCAGGTTTGTTGTAGAAAGAGGCCTTTTATACAAGGAAACTCTTTCTGGTGGACACCAGGAAGACTGGCATCCTCAGAGACAGTTGGTAGTTCCAACTAAATACCGGGCCAAGCTCTTGAGCTTAGCCCATGATCACCCTAGTGGCCATGCTGGGGTGAACAGGACCAAAGACTGTTTGGGGGGGTCATTCCACTGGGAGGGAATGGGCAAGGATGTTTCTACCTATGTCCAGTCTTGTGAGGTGTGCCAAAGAGTGGGAAAACCCCAAGACCAGGTCAAAGCCCCTCTCCAGCCACTCCCCATCATTGAAGTTCCATTTCAGCGAGTAGCTGTGGATATTCTGGGTCCTTTTCCGAAAAAGACACCCAGAGGAAAGCAGTACATACTGACTTCCATGGATTTTGCCACCCGATGGCCAGAAGCAGTAGCTCTAAGCAACACCAGGGCTAAAAGTGTGTGCCAGGCACTAGCAGACATTTTTGCCAGGGTAGGTTGGCCCTCCGACATCCTCACAGATGCAGGGACTAATTTCCTGGCTGGAACTATGAAAAACCTTTGGGAAGCTCATGGGGTAAATCACTTGGTTGCCACTCCTTACCACCATCAAACAAATGGCATGGTGGAGAAGTTTAATGGAACTTTGGGGGCCATGATACGTAAATTTGTAAATGAGCACTCCAATGATTGGGACCTAGTGTTGCAGCAGTTGCTCTTTGCCTACAGAGCTGTACCACATCCCAGTTTAGGGTTTTCCCCATTTGAACTTGTATATGGCCGTAAGGTTAAGGGGCCATTGCAGTTGGTAAAGCAGCAATGGGAGGGATTTACACCTTCTCCAGGAACTAATATTCTGGACTTTGTAACCAACCTACAAAACACCCTCCGAACCTCTTTAGCCCTTGCTAGAGAAAACTTACAGGATGCTCAAAAAGAGCAAAAAGCCTGGTATGATAAACATGCCAGAGAGTGTTCCTTCAAAGTAGGAGACCAGGTCATGGTCTTAAGGGCGCTCCAGGCCCATAAAATGGAAGCATCGTGGGAAGGGCCATTCACGGTCCAGGAGCGCCTGGGAGCTGTTAATTATCTCATAGCATTCCCCACATCCAACCGAAAGCCTAAGGTGTACCATATTAATTCTCTAAAGCCCTTTTATTCCAGAGAATTAAAGGTTTGTCAGTTTACAGCCCAGGGAGGAGACGACACTGAGTGGCCCAAAGGTGTCTACTACGAAGGGAAATGTGGTGGCTCCTCTTCTGGCTCCTCCTAGACCTACTGTTGCATTTTTGGTTTCACTTCTCCCCCCACCTTCTCATATATGTACACCCTATCTGTGGCCCCACAAAATCGCGGGACTTTCTCGTCAACCTCCTCCTAGCGATGGCCAAAGTGGCCATCTACAATGCCAGGGAGAGGATGTTCGCTGAGAGGGTGCAACTGTGGGGCCTATTTCTGATCCTCCATTCATGCATCTAGGCAGAGTTCCTCTGGGTGGCATCCACTGGCTCCTTTGAGACCTTTGAGGGGCAGTGGGCACTGTCCAGGGTTCTCTGCTTGGTGTCCCCTCTGGTTCCCTACTTTTGACTGTCTGACCTTCACACCTGTCCTTGTTATTCTTTCTCTTGTCCCCCCTAATTTTTTTTTGAGTCCCAGACTCAATGGATCCTCCCCATAGGCTGGAGGAGGGTCCGTTAGCCATGTGTGGGCTTAGGACCACCCACTTCCCTGGAACATGGAAGTTCCAATATGGCCAATAGGACATGGCCCACAACTATAGGCTGAGCTAAAAAAGCACAATCAGACACAGACTGTCTGTTAATATTACTCATCATTTTGTGAATACAGTTTAGACATGCATAATACACCTGATGGAAGTGTATTGGTGTAAGTTTATTTGGGGGCAATCATCGAAAAAGTCTTCAGAGATGAAGGAAAGCACTGAAAGATGGATTTGAATTGAAAAGGGAGGTTATTTGGTGAATGAAGGCACGCCAAGCATAATGAGTGGCTTCGAAGAGGCAGAAAGGGAGAAAGATACAAAGTATGTTTTTAATACAGGGCTTGTAAGGTGTATGGCATAAATAGCTCCCCACCAAGCAAACTTTCAGATGCCTGCACTGAGCAAAATGGGTGCAGTTTTCTCTTAATAATCATACATCTTCCTGAAGAAGAAGTGAAATAATATATCTAGCTATTTAGGCCTTAATAGCCTGTCAATAATGGTTTATCGCAGGAGGATAGTTTAGTTATTGCCTTCTAGATATCCATGGGATACAATCTTCTCAAGTGGTTCCCTACCCTGGTTTGGGGCAGTCCATCCCTTCCACACCTTTTGTTATGGATCAGGGGAATGGGAGGCTGTGCCCCAGCATAGTTGAAACTGTCTTTTTCTCCTGACCAGTCTCAGTCTCTCTGTACGTTATCTTTTTATGTCTCTGTTCAATTTGGCTCTCTGTTCCCATCTAGGGGCTGGACCACATAGAGAAATTTCTGAGTCTGCTACTGGCTTTGAGGAACCAGAGCTGTGTCCTTAAGCTCAAGAACTAGAAGCTCAGACTTTTAGATCCAGAGGTCACAGCTTCTATCCTTGTGGTTCTGTTTTGCTCTTTCCCTTGGTTTTTGCTCCTATTTTTCTAATGGCTCTCTTTTCCCACACACCAGAAGGCTACAGGTTGCTGTGACTGTGTGGGCTAAACTTTATCTGCTCTCACAGCTGAACTCAATGCTACTGGAGCAAAGAAAATAAATGGGCTGGCCTTCTGCTCCTGAAATTGTACCATGGCTAGCTGCATTAGACATGTCCTGGGATGTAGGGAAGGCAGGTGGGTGACTTTCAAGGAACCACCAACTACAATCGCTGTAGCCACTGGAACACAGGTGGATCTGGAGTCAGGTAGCTTTCACAACTCCACTGCTGTTCTTCTCTATCCTGTGCTTCCTCCCAGGGAATTGCCATGTCTCTCACAGGTTTTGAAATATTGCTCTAAAATGAGAATTATTCTGGCACTGGAGGAGAACTTGACAGAATGGAGATCAGTTCTAACCTCACTTTATTGTATAGAGTAACTCAGAGAAATATCCCTCGGGTGATTTAGATTATTGTATTTTTCAGCAGCTTGCCATGAATTTAATTATTAAAAATAAACAAGATTTAATTTTTCACTTAGTTCCTCTAAACAACAGGATAATTTGATCAACATTGCTATGTAAATAGGCTTGGAGGAAAGTCAAATCATGTGCAGTAATTGTAGTGGTTAGGAGGGAATAAACAAGGAGATCACGTGGTTTGCATATCCATTCCAGAGCAAACTCATAGATCTGCGGAAAACTAGATTTGTTTACCCAGAGTGTGCAGATTTGTCTGACACTGGTGTGGATGTCTTTCATGCAAATTTACTGAAGCCCTGAGGCTCTAGCTGCTTGCAGTTTCATTTATTGTGAAGGCAAACTAATCAGGCAGCTGCTTGTGTGCCTTGAATCAGTGGTTCTCAACTGGGGGTCTGGGGCCTCCTGTGGGGCCACAAACAGGTTTCAGGGGGTCCGCCAAGCAGGGTCAGGGTTAGACTTGTTGGGGCCCAAGGCAGAAAGCCGAAGTCCCACTGCATGGGGGTGAAGCGTGGGGCCCTGAGCCCTGCCACCTGGGGCTAAAGCCGAAGCCTGAGCAACTTAGCTTCACAGTGCCCCCTGTGGCATGGGGCCCTGGGCAATTGCTCTGCTTGCTACCCCTTAATGCTGGCCATGACTTTTAAATGCAGAAAACCAGTTATTGTGGCACAGGTGGGCCATGTAGTTTTTATAGCATGTTTGGTGGGCCTCAGAAAGAAAAGGTTGAGAACCCTGCCTTAAATGAATACTGATTTCAGATGTAGCATTTACTCTGTGACTGCTGTCATATGCTATGTGACTGCTGTGCTGGCATATGTACTCCAGTAATATATGACAACAGTCAAATAGTTAATACTAAATCTGATGCTGTCCCTTCTACTAGCATGTACATAACTATGATGACATTTGCATTCTTCTGCAACAAAGCTACAACAGACCAGCTTCCCAAACAAGGGGACATATCACCAGTTGTGTCATCAGGATATTTATCTGGAGCGAAGGCATGTGGTTCTGCATCACTTGGTGCAAAAGAAAAGAATTAAGGGGCGGCCTGTTCATCCCACTGTGAATCCCATCTTCTCAGTTCCATGACTGTTGTCAACTCCACTATCCTCCTTGTTCCCCAGGTCTAGATTGAGGTGGGGTTTTTTGGGACTCCTCTCCAGCCTTCTGCTCCCACACTGGTGCTGTAATTGGAACCTGCCAATTTTCCCTCTACGTCATCTCCCATCCCTCTCCTTTTCCACCACAAACCCTCATCCAGCACCTTGCTATTTTCTCACCTGAGCTACTGCAATCTCTTCCTTTATAACCCCCAGGCTCTCACCTCATACTGCTTCAATATCTCCAGAACACTTCAGGAAAAATGACTTACCAGGCCTGCCACTCTGACTCTACTCAGTCCTTTTAAATCCATCCACTGACCTCCCCACAGAAGGCCAACATGAGCATTTAATGCCACACCTGCAAGATATTCTTAAACCAATCCCCTGCTCCTGATGTAAATAAAAATATTCTCGTTCCTCTCCTGAAGTTCCAAAATAAAATGAAAAGGAGTACTTGTGGCACCTTAGAGATTAACCAATTTATTTGAGCATAAGCTTTCATGAGCTACAGCTCACGAAAAGCTTTTGCTCAAATAAATTGGTTAGTCTCTAAGGTGCCACAAGTACTCCTTTTCTTTTTGCGAATACAGACTAACATGGCTGTTACTCTGAAACCTGCCAAAATAAAATGTAAGCTCTTCTCCCCTTGAATGCCATCTCTCACTCTGCAGCCTCCATTTTTAATTAATAAAGAGGGTAACAATGTTTCCCTGAACACTGTGAACATCCCTATTTTCAGAGCCTCTCTCTTTGTCCCTGTCAGTTTTACAAAAAGTCAGTGCTTTGCAAACCCCAGCAGACTGATTGCCTGCAGTGATCTCCCCCAGCCAAGCAGGTGAAATTGGCAGTAGTCTGGATGAGCATATATATATTTTGGGGACCACTGTCAGGTTTGTTCCACCTGTTTCTTCACCCCTACATGGAGCATCTTAGTGAGGATAGACTCCTGGAGCAAAGCCTGTCCCAAACATAGAATTAGTTCTGTATGGGATCTGAGGATCCCCTGTTGGGTTGTTTCAGGCATATCAGAAGCCAGAGCAGTGCTTTTTCTTCTCCCTTTCATAGCATGTAGTATCTATGTTGGAGATTGAGGATTTTATGCTGTAGTAATCCTAGCGGCTAGAGGTCATGCTGGCTGCTCAGCAGAGGAGCTGGCTCAGCCACAGACATTGAGATCGTGGGGAGCTTGCAGCAGCCCTAATGCCAACAGATATACATTTTGTACAAAATGTATAAGCTTTCTTGATAATGCACTATCAAGGATAATTGTCACTATCATGAGTTTAAACACATCAGGATCTTTTTCTGGATTGAATCAGTCACATTATTCAGGGTCCAGTTATACAGTGTCTACTCAGGTAAAACTCCCATAGAAAGCAAAGGGAGTCTTGCCAATGGAAAGACCACAGGTTAACAAGTTTAGAATCTTAACCAGATGGGAAACATTGGGCTGTGGCAGGGTGTAGTCATCCTACTTGTACCTGATCGCATCTCCCACCAGGATTAACGAAGTAGGGGTATGGACTGAAGACCCTGTCAGGCATTCAGAAGGAAGCCAAAAAACTCTATAAAAACAGCTGTGTGAGGCAGAAGGAAGGTGTCTGAGGAAGCTATGTTATGTTTAGTTGCTAGAGGAATGGGTCATAGCCTGGACTGGGGAGCTTGCTGCTTGAATATCAATTTATGTGAAACCCTTTGTTTCCTGTGCAACATCCTCTGTGCTCTAGGGCTCAAGAAAAAGGCGTAGGACAAAACAACATGTGGCAAGAGACTTTTCTATTGTTGGCTCTACTTGTTTACTGCACCAGCTTAAAAAGGACGTTAGTCCTTTGAAAATAAGTCTCTATCAACCTAGGAAAGTAACTACTGCAGGATATCAATGAGGCAAAGATCATAGTAGGGTTCAGCTATGGATTAGATGCTTTTATTAATAATAAATACAAGGTTACATGATTTAAGATGAAAATCTATAAGAAATAATCGTTGACTGTCATGCTTGAGGACAAAGCCAGCCGCCATCTATGACCAGACTTTCAAAAGAGCTCAGCATTCAAAGTGTTGTGCTCTTTTGAAAATCTGATTCCTTCTTTGGTGCTGCTGATTGTGGGTGCTGAGCTTTCTTGAAAATGTAGCCACTGTGAGGGCACGTAAAAAACCCCACACTGTTAAAGGACAATTTTGGGCCCAGGTAGCCCCTCCAGACCTGCAGAGTACGCACCAACTGGAGAGGACGCTTAAAAGGGAGCAATCCAGCTCAGTCACAGGGAGGGAGACAAACCTATCCTGAGGGCTCCTGGACAAGAGGGCTGAAGAAGCCTCCCTGGGGGCAGTAGGACTGCATGCTGGGCCTAGTGGAGGTTGAAGGTTTAGTTGCCTTTTCTTTTGTTATTTTATACTGGACTTGTGGGGAAAGAAAGAAGGTAGGAAGAAGGGAAGGTAACTCTGTGAGCTCTCCAGGATGCTGTTGAATCTCATCAGGTGCTGGGTCAGACCCCAGTCAAATGGGAGGGCCCAGGTTCCCCTACCAAGTACACTGTTGCAGAAGATTCATCAAGCACATTCCAATCTCATGCCTCCTCTGATAAGAAGGCAAGGACATTGAAACCCAAAGAGAAGCTAAGCCTAGCCTCAGGTGAGGAACTGGACAGAAAGGTGATACTGGGTGCACTACTTACTGGACCACCTGGCCCTCTCAGGACTCTATTACACGCACATTACTTTAAATTTCTCTCTGCATTGGGTACTAGCAACTGTCAGGTCTAGGAAACTGGATTAGATGGAGTTTTTGGCTGAACTGGTAAGTCAATTCATTGTTTGTGTTTATAACAAACAAACCCCAAATTACTTTGTTCGGAGGACTATTTGGGGGTAGGTTATTAATTTTTAGATTAATATGGACTGTTCCATCATAGTTTGCTCTTAACTGGACATATTTGGTGAGAGGTTGTGGGGGGGGAAGAGAGATTTTCCACTCATGCTGCTGATGCCAGGCAGGGTCAGTTGAATTCTTCCATGAGTCTCCCTCACTGGTGAGCAGCAACAATATAGATTGACTGTGGCTTTTTTGTTTTCTTTTATGAGCATGAAGAGGCCTCAAAACAATGAACAATTTATACCAGTGGTGGGCAACCTATGATGTTAAAGTAGCTTTGCTGGACACGGCACTTCCTCCTTTCCCTGAATATGAGTCATAAATATAAAGGTAAGGGTAACCACCTTTCTGTATACTGTGCTATAAAATCCCTCCTGGCCAGAGGCAAAATCCTTTCACCGGTAAAGGGTTAAGAAGCTACGATAACCTTGCTGGCACCTGCCTCAAAATAACCAATGAGGGAACAAGATACTTTCAATTCGGGGAGGGGCAAAAAGTTTGTCTGTGTGATACCTTTGCCGGGAACAGATCAAGGATGCAAGCCTTCCAACTCCTGTAAAGTTAGTAAGTAATCTAGCTAGAACATGCGTTAGATTTTCTTTTGTTTTTTTTGGCTTGTGAAATTCGCTGTGCTGGAGGGAATGTGTATTCCTGTTTGTCTCGTTTTGTAACTTAAGGTTTTGCCTAGAGGGATTCTCTATGTTTTGAATCTGGTTACCCTGTAAAGTATTTACCATCCTGATTTTACAGAGGTGATTCTTTTACCTTTTCTTAAAAGAAAATTATTCTTTTAAGAACCTGATTGCTTTTTTGTTGTTCTTAAGATCCAAGGGTTTGGGTCTGTGTTCACCTGTACCAATTGGTGAGGATTATTATCAAGCCTTCCCCAGGAAAGGGGGTGTAGGGCTTGGGGGGGGGGAAGACGTCTCCAAGTGGTCTCTTTCCCTGTTCTTTGTTCAAATCGCTTGGTGGTGGCAGTGTACCAGGTTTTTAACCTAACCTGGTTCCCAAGGCAAGAAAGAAAATCTGTGCCTTGGGGAAGTTTTAACCTGGTAAGAATAAGCTTAGGGGGTCCCCACATCTCTACCCTAGAGTTCGGAGTGGGGAAAGAACCTTGACAATGAAGATGTGTATAGACTCAACAATGGCTTCTTTCTCCCCTGCACCTGGTGCGGAGGATAGTCAAAGTACTTCAGAGCCCCAAGATAAGCAGAACATAGATAAAGAAAGAGCCATAAAGCTTTTTTGTTTGTTTGTTTTAAATCCTCTATGTCTAAGACTACCTCTACTAGCAGTCTAGGGCTTCAGGGCTATGGCCCATGGTTAAGACTCCAGGTTTGTCACAGGGGAGAAATGTGATGGACTCTGATTTTTTCCTGTTTGTCTGCGACTCCCCCGTCCCTTGATTTTTCTGAAATGGTGGTTGGTGGATTGCTAGCCCAGTGTGGAGATGAGATCCGGGGCCAGGGGGGCTAAAGAGCAAGTTCTCACTGCACTTATGCCACAGCAGCAGCTTCTGTTCTGTGGGGCTGTGTCCAGTGCCCCGCTTTGGATGTTGCAATATGGTGCAGGGGTTGCATTGCTGCTCAGGTCTGGTCCAGGCCACCCTTCTGCCATTTTATGAGGGATGGGTGGGTATGTGCACAACATCTGAGCAGTGCTGTGACCCTGTGTGCCAGGTCACAAGGCCCAGAGGAAGGTGTGAATGCAGGATGGGCTTGCCTCCCCTCCTCAGTGGCCAGGAACTGACATGCTGCTGGAGACAAAGTGCTGCTGTGAGGGCTGGTGCCCCCCTTGGCAGGATGAGGAGGAGGGCATTTTTATCAAAAAATCAGGGAGCAGTCACAGTAAATTTAGTAAACTATGACTTACTACATTTGGCATGACTGCTCTGCGACTTTTGATTTAAGAAAAATGCTTTGACAAATCTGCATCTCTACCCAGGGTCAAACAGCACTTTTTGGATGATGAATAATGTAGAGGGCACTTACCTTGTTCCTCACAAATCCAAGAAACATGATGTCCTTATTTTCAATTGCATATTTTCTATGCTTTGCATTTGATTTCTTTTTTTCTTCTGGTACCTTCTAGTGGTATTAGTAATTTGTATCTATTACCAGGGAAAAGAAGGAATCTTTGTGACAGAATACAGCCATGTATTCATAGTCTGCACACTTCCCCGTACAAGGTATACCTGTGAGGTATCATTTAAACTCATAATTTGCTGGTCAGATTGCTTGGTTGTTGCCCCACATATCTTTACTCCTGAGGGAATTCTATGCCACAAAATTAAATATGCTGTGCACAATATTTTAAATTTCTGGATATTTTATTTGTCAAAACAACAAACAATATAATCACACCATTTTCAATTATTTGCTGATAAGTATTTTGAAATAAACGACCAAAATAATTGAAAATGGTGTGATTATGTTGTTTGTTGTTTTGATAATTAAAATATGCAAAGGGATGCAAAGGGGTTCAGTGTAGGGTGCAGGAGGAATGGGACTCAGCAGGTGCATCCAGGTGAAGGTGGTTAAGGCTTGGGGGAGGCTGAGGGAGTGGCGCCTGGTGGGGTGGGGGAGTCAGGGTGCAGCTGCTTGGGGCTCAGTAGGGTGGGGAGCTCCTGATGCAGGGGTGGAGGCTCGGTGGGGTGGGGGTTTAGAGGGCTCAGTGTGAGGGGGTTCTGGGTGCAGGGGGCTCCTGATGTGGAGGGGGCTCAGTGCAGGGGTTCCAGGTGCACAGATGGGGGGAGGGGTCACTGTACAGGGAGCTTCTCCCCTTGTCCACCCAATCGCTGTGCATCTGAACCCCTGTGCTGAGCCTCACCTCCCCCAGACCTGGGAACTCCCCCCCCCCAAACACCCCCCACGGTGCAGAGGGAAGTTTCTGGGGCTTGATCAGACCCAGTCCCGGCTATTCCGTGCAGGGAAGGGGGAGGGGGAACTCCGTCTCTGTCCTCCCCCTCTCGCACCTGGGGCTAACGTCCCTGGGTGGCTGGGGCATCCACAGACTCCCCTCCACGCAGTGATTTACCTCTTCCCCCGGCTGCCTGAACAGAGGCAATGGAGCTGCCGGGGAGAGGTGGGTGAGTACAGGTGCAGCTTCTCTTTGCTTCCCCGCAGAAACCATTTTCTGCAAGGAAGCAAAGGGAATCTGCGGGGCGTAGGCATTTTTCTGCTACACCGCAGAATTACCCCAGGAGTAATATTTTATATGAAATTATAAAATGTCCTGTATCACACATGTTCCAAACCCCACAGTTCTGCCCAGGGCAGAAGTTGGCAAACATCTCTGTCCTAAACAAAGGAATGTGTGCTTGCCTTAATTTACATTTAAGCAGTAAAGTCATCAAGCAGGAAGGGAAAACAAAAGAAGCTCAAAGAGGTGGTGTAGAGAGGATTCCTTGGGGCTCATCCCTCTCCAGGGTGACGGGGAACCACACCGCCTCCTTTAGTCCCTGCACTGGCCCCTGGGGAATCAGTCAGGCCACAGGAGTCCTGGCTCAAGCTGTCCAGCAGGGGCTGAGCAAACACACGTAACATTTAGCAGTTAACAAGCCCAGGCCCTGGGGCAGGGCAGGGCAGTAAAGAGTCACAGCTCAGGCCCTTGGGCAGGGGCTGAGCAAACACAGGTGGCAGTTAACAAGCCCCGACCCTGGGTCAGGGCAGGGCAATGAGGAGTTCAAGGCTCAGACCCTCAGGCAGGGGCTGAGCAGACACAGGTGAATAGCACACCCAGGCTTCAAGCTCAGAGCGGCCTGGGAGAGGGGGAGACTGCCACCCACACGTTGGGTGGCAGGGGGGACGCAGGCCCTCCCACTCCACTGCATCCCAGCCCGGGGCCCTAGCAGCGGCCAAAGGCCTGCTGTGGTATCAGTGGGGTTCCTGGCCGCAACACACTGACATGGGTTCCGGCTGTGTTGCAGCCAGACTCAGGTTGGCTGCCCCCGGGCTACTTCCCAACTCCTGCTCTGGAGGTACCTGGGTCAAGGTGGTGTCCTCAGGGAGGGTCGATGACCATTGGATCCTCAGGTTAGCTGGTGAGGGGTAAGCTCAGTGACTCTTCTGGGTAGCTGGAGAGAGGTAAGCTCAGCGACTCTCCCACACGCTGATCCGCGTTGAGTATCTGCCTGTCAGGCTAGTCTCCAGGTCTGCCGCCAGTTGCTGGAGTCTCCCTAGCAGGAGCTGGACCAAAAGTGTCTGGCCTCTCCAACAGTTGCCTCTTGAGTGAGCTCTGGGGTTGGGGTCTTATACTTTCTGTCTGGCACCTGACACTCTGGGGGGCGGGCTTGGAGTGCTCAGGCTCTGCCCACTCTGGTGTCTGGTGGAGCTCATCCCTCTCCGGGGGGGCAGAGAACCACACCGCCTCCCTACAGGTGGGAAAAACAGCAGGGAACGTCCTTCCACATAGACTTTGTCTCATGGAAATGTTTTTTTAAGTAGAGGACTGAAACTATAAAAGGGAGGAGCAAACACCCTCCCCCACTTTCTCCCTATCCTTTGGGGACAGTGGATCTGGGATTTCTGTGAATAGCTAATGTCAGAGGCTAGATAACACAGGAGAACACTTCAAAGGGCCCTCAGGGACTTAAGTGCACCTACTGTATTGTTAACCTTCAAGATGAAGACAGGGCTGGAGGAGGATGCTTGAGTGGCTAACAGGTTGGTGGTGTTAGGAAGCTAACACTCAGTCATCACAGACAAGGCTATCTATAGGCAGAGGATAACAAAGGTGACTCTCAGTCCTGGGTACCCTGAGAACCATCACAGTATAATTGTTTTAAAATCAGGCGTTTTATAACATAAATTTATAGGTTTTTGCAGTTAGAAACACAACCACCGAAAAATGTAACTACTAGGGACATTTAAAAAAATCAAAGTATAAAAAGAAAAGGTATGACAGTACACCATATACCAATGCAGACTGCGTGTAACAAAACGTGGATGCATGTCCAATAACCATTTCAGATAACAGCCACCTCCACCAAGTTCATTGGGTAGAACACCTTTCATAAAGACTGTATCATAAAATCATTTGCAGAATCAAAAATAAAAAACTTAATTTCTCTTTACTTCAGCTATCAGTAAGGCAGAAAAGAGATGTATTCAGCAGAGACTTGAAATGCATGAGAACCAGTGAAACAGAGAGATACTGCAAGCCTTTCCAGATGACAGAAGCTATAGCAGGAAAGGGTTTCACACCAATAGTGATGAGATTGCACAGAAGGACAAAAGTTACTCAGGCAGAGGGGAATAGAAAGAGACAAGGGTCATCAGATAAGCTGGAGCAAGTCATGAAGGGTTTTAAAAATAAGGGGACTTTTTAACTGTATTCTGAAAGAAATAGGGAAGCAGTGGAGTTGCTTGACCACAAAATGACCATTCTTTCTTCTTGGTAGATATAGGAAGATGAGCAAAGACTGAGATTTGAAGAAATGGGACTTGATGGATTTGCAGTAATTAAGGAGAGATGATGAATATATGAACAAAGACTTGAGCAGAGATGGAGTCGGGGCAGTGGCGTATGTTGGCTTTGTTATAGGTACAATGATAGGCCGATGTAGGAGGTTCAGAATCAAGTATAATGCTAATGTTACAGAGAACAGAGCCAAATGGAATATCTCAGAGCCAGGTGAAATTTTTTGAATGAAAAGATTTTTTTTAATTGAAAAATGGTCTTTTGTTAAATGATTTTTTTTCTGTAAAGTTGTTGACATTGTCAAAACTTCTCTTCACTGCGTGAAACATGTGATGCTATTCTGGTGGCTTTTATGTGTTTATCAAAAGGATTATTGAAAAATTTCTCTTTAAATTTATGGTCAGTAAATGAAATATGTTGAGTTTTGGTTTAAAAAAACTTGTCTGGAGAATTCATAAAAACAAGTCCCATCCCTCAAAATGGGCCAATTTTGAGCCTTTTAAAATTAAAATAACTTCTAATTTTCAAAATAACCACATCAAAAATATTTGTTTGGGGGGGGGGGGAATTGTTTGTGTGAGGGAAATACAAAAATGAGTGGGAGGGGAAGAGAAAATAATACCAAATTTTCACATAGTTTTTCTTCATTTTTTGACAAATCCTATCAGTGTTGGTTGAAAAAGGTAATAGTTTTGCTGCAATATACTTAGGCATTTGTAAGGCATTTGACTTTGTATCATGTGATGTTTTAATTTGAAAACTAGAGCAATACAAAATCAACCTGGCACACAATAAATGGATTAAATACTGGCCAACGTATAGGTCTTAAAATGTAATTATAAATGGGGAATCATCCCTGAGACGGTATATTTCTTGGGGGGTCCTGCAGGGATCGGTTCTGAGTCCTATGCTAGTCAACTTTTTTTTTAAATTAGTGACCTGGAAAAAAACATAAATTCATTACTGATAAAGTTTACAGAGGAAACACAGATTGGGGGAGTGGTAAATAATGAGGTGCACAGGTCACTAATATAGAGTGATTTGGCTTGCTTGATAAAATGTGTGTTAATGCAGCCAAATGTAAAGTCATACATCTAGGAACAAAGAATGTAGGCCATATTGACAGGATGGGGGACTCTAACATGGGGACTCTAACAGTGATTCTGAAAGAGACTTGGTGGTCATGGTGGATAATCAGTGAAACATGAGTTCCCAAGGCGATGCTGTGGCCAAAAGTGATAATGCAATTCTTGGATGTATAAACAGGGGAATCTTGAGTAGGAGTAGAGAGGTTATTTTACCTCTGTATTGGTCACTGGTGTGATCAGTGCTGGAATACTGAGTCCAGTTCTGATGTTGACAATTCAAAAAGAGTGTTGAAAAATTGAGGGGTCAGAGAAGAGCCAAGAGAATTGTTAAATGAGTGGAAAACATGCCTAATAATGAAAAACTCAAGGAGACCAATTTGTTTAATTTAATAAAGAGAAGGTTAAGGAGGGGGGAAGGGTTGATTATCCTTTATTAGTTCCCATATGGGGAACAAATATTTGAAAAATGGGGATCTTCAATCTAGCAGATAAAAGTGTAACATGATCCAATGGCTAGAAGCTGAAGCTAGACGTATTCAGTCTAGAAATAAGGCATAAATTTTTAATAGCGAAGCTAATTAACTATTGGAACAATTTACTAACTATTCTCTATCACTAATAATTTTTAAATAAAGTTTGGATGTTTTACTAAGAGACATGTTGTGGTTCAAACAGGAATTAATTTAGGAAAATTCTGTGCAACACTGGCCATAGAAGGTCAGATTACATGATCACAGTGGTCTTTTCTGGTTTTATTATTTAATCTCAGTATAGAAAGAATAAAGAAAAAGATTTATCTTAGAGGTATACTACTTTAAAATATTACACTGGAGGAAGTTGAGATTAAGCCAAAATTTGTTTTGCCAAGGGCTGGGAGGGGTGAACTACTTTGAGGGGGGAAAAATACTCTTGAACTGTAGTCTTAATTTTTTTCTTTTTGAGATTCAAATATCAAAGACACCCATTCCTTCACCCTGAGGGAGATGAGGATAGCCTGCATTTTCCCCTGCACCCAGCTATTCTTACTTGCTGTGGCAATTCTTCTGGCTAGGCATTGCTCATACACAGTGGCATGATGCCATACTCCAAGATCCTTGGGTAGCAGCTCTGAAAGCTTCTTTGTGTCCTGTTTTGTCAGGGCTGTTGTCTGCATCTTCAGCCTTTGGGTGTTTACACTTTATTTCATCAGGACAGGCTGGGGCTGGAAGTTGATTCCATCATTCATACATACCTCATTCACACATCTAAACTAAACTAATAAGATTACAGCAGGGTTTTGCAAAAATGAAGGTTGCAGTAAGCTTTTACAAAATGAAGTGAGCATTTTAAAATGGAGTTTGGGGACAAGTTAAAACGGAGTTTGAGTTACAGTTTGGACAAGTGTAAGGAATGGCAAACAGTGAACAGAAGTTACAATAGAGACAAGTATAATGAATGACAAACAGTGAGCAGAAGTTACAATGTTGAAACAGCATAAGTTTCAGCGATTTAAGCAGCAATTGGATTGAAAGTGAAACTCAATTACCCAGTTATTGGGGTAACCGGTTTTATGAATGAATGTTGTTTCATTCATAAAATTTTGCTTATGAAGTTATATTAATAAAGTGAACAATTAAAAATTTCATTGATCAGTTCTACAACAGCGCTCTGGGGCTAGTGGGGCGAAACATAAAACTGACTAACCCAGAGGTGGAGAGCTTCTGTTGCAGTAGCTTATTGAAGTTTTGGCTTGTTTTCATGTGCTCCATTAAAGAAATGAGACCCTCTAAAGAGAGTGTTCTTTAGTACTAGACAGGCCTGCTTAAACTTGTTTATAATCGGGGTGAGGGGAAACTGAGGCAGGAGTTCACCTGTGGCTCCACGTCTGATTGTAGGGCATATTTGGGGTGCCCTTATGCCATTACAGTCAGAATTTCCTGTGGAACAATAATTTGAGGTTTTGACCAGCTTTATGCAGCAGCTTATTTAAAATTAACAAATTGAATTTAACAGTGTAATGTTCATAAAAGATGTATTGATAACCATACAGACTGCAACCCTTTGTCTGTTCTCAGAATAGTTAATGACACACCCCAATTTTCTGTAGTATTTCAGCTGCATAGATCCAGCTTTTTGAAAGAGTTGTTTATTTTTGCTAATAGGTTATGTAGGAGGGTCCATTTTGCTCTATTTCAGGCCCTTTGATGCAGAATATTGCCATACACACACTTCCTCCCCTCATTTCTTTTACTGTAGTAATTCAATACTAAGTAGTTAACATTAGATTCCATATAATAGTTGGATTAACTAGAACATTCTTTAAGGGCTTTCTTTCTGTATATTTCACATATCAAGCCCATACATCATTTAATAGGTATATACACTAACTGCTTTTGGGTGAGCTCCTGGGTTTAAAAGTAAATTACAGTAAATCACAAATAATTGGTATTCACTCAGATAGCAATTTCACACAGTGGCTTATCCCTGTGACACTTCCCAAAGGGTTTTGAGTACCTCAGAATATTTATCCCATCAAGTTCATGCAAACTATTTTAAATGACTCAATTTGTAGCTGTTAAGTATTGTGACAAGCTATGATTTTTCTCTGCAATTTTTTTATTTTTAATATTTCCCAAGAGAACAAAGCAGACTGAAATGCCTTTGAGTTTAAGGAAAGGTGGATTTTTATGAACTGACCAAAAAATGGTTTCTGAAGATGGGCTGCTTGGACTCAAGTGATGTTAATAGATTTCAACAACACCTCCACAGTGGCTTTAAACAAGTGAGTATGAATGGGTCTTCCAGTGTTGTACATGACAGTTTTTAAAGTTCATATGAAAACATTTTTCCATGTTATTTTAGTCTCATACATTTTTTAGTACTGTACTGTTTTTCCATACTCCATTGTTCACAGTAGTAAAATAATTGCCCAAGCCTAGCTTATGTTGAAAAGCTTCTGTGGAAGCAATAAAAAATGATGGCCCTTGAAAAAAAAAAATATATATATATACACACACATACACACACACAAAGGCCGCGATCGGCCGAACCTGCGGACGCGGCAGGTAAACAAACCGGCCCGGGGCTTTCCCTGCACAAGCGGCGGAACAAGTTTAGGAACCGCTGGCTTAGAGAGTTGATTAATACAAACCTGAAATACCAATTTGAGCCCATGCAAAACTGATTGGTTTCATATGAAGGTGAAGCTGAGGAGGGCCTGTCCTCCTTTTCTCTGCCCTACTCCACAAAAGGCTCATGACCTTTCCTTTTTATGAAGTCTTCTGGGTGTAGTCTGGTGGCCTGAAGCCACTGCCACCTATTCTTATCCATGTCTTTAGAGAACAGTTGGCTGGACCGCTTCATACCCTGTGATCTTTAGAGGGCATCACGTGATGGCTCTCCCCAATACCCTGGCTTTTTTCAGAGAAGATGCCTGGCATAGCTCTACATACATGCGGGAATTTGTTATTCAGTGGGTGCTCCAAGCTCCACTACGTGCTTATTTTCTCATTAATTTATATCGCCACTGAATTTGGCCAATGTCACCTGAATAGGTTATTTTACTTGTTCCATATTTTTATTTTCCCCCTACCAAGTCAAATAATAACCATTACTCTTTCATTTAGCAGAGCAGGGTAACAAAGATAAATTTTGCTACCTCCACTTATCTTGTACAGGGATATATTTTGCTGGCTTTGATGATACAGTTTATTTGCATGGGCTTAGTATCGCAGAGTAATGTATTAAGTGGATATAAAAATGTCCTGGTATTTCTCTTGCCAATATTCCGGCCTTCTCTAAGTTATCATTGCTTTTAATAAACAAAGGATGGTTCGCTGTTATAAACGCTCTGTGAATGGTCTTGCGTTCTGACACATTTGAAGATTGAAAGGTCCCTCCTGGCACTTACTGTAGCTGTGCTTGATAGAAATCTGGGACTCCTTTCCTTTACTACTCAGTGGGAGTGTGACTGTGTAACCTTGTCTCCAGTCTATATCACCAGGGAGTTCTGGCATCTTTCCAGCATCTTCAACATTTGTATAATGTTCCGCTGCAGGAGTTCATCTTTTATCTACCGCTCAGACACTTTCTTCTTGTTACCCTACAAGATTATCTCCTACCAGTGGCGACAGACCTTGAATCCCTTTTCCTCAGATTAAAGTCTGTAAAAGGATTTCTTTTAAAAACATTCCTGCTGATTTCATTGTAATGAGTCTCCCATCCTTGGAAGTTTTAAAAAAATCACTGGGAACTAAATTCCAAAGTAGGTTTTCTGTTGTTAGAAACACAAATATATCATTTTGCAGCAGACTCTTGGAATCCCAAATCTTACCAATAGTTTAATGGAAGATTTTGTTCATATTTTCTTTGCCCCAACCCTTGCTAGCACTGTATCAAAATTGCATTTACAAAGGGTGTTCCCTGTGCCCTGAGATCTGGGAATTATCCTGGAACTTCAACTTTGAGGGGTGGCACAGGAGTGTTTTCACAGTTGCCCTAAGGAGGTATACCAATGTATATGACAAAACTTCTGTCTCTTTCATTCCATCTTTAAAGGATTCTTTCCCAATACTGGTGTTTAATGGATTGATCCAGGAGCCGAATTTTCCATTTTTAGCTTTCAGTTTTGTGCAATTTAGCAAACGTTACTGATGGGCTACATAGACACTATTTGGGCTAAATTTTGTGGTACTTATTCAGGTAAAATATCCCTCCCCCCCCCAAATTCACACCCAACAGAAGGCTTTGTTTCCATGGATTTGTAGACAGGAGTTTTAACTGAGTAAGGACTGTACAATATGGCCATTTGTTGTCTATTTCTCAAGTATAGTTCTTTTGCTGAAACTTCTAAATCTCTGCTTTTAGTCATTGTGTCTCTTGTGCCTTTGGGTTGTGTTTTGTGCAGACCATACACTCTTTAAAAAACCCTGATAGAATTCTTAAAGGCATGTAGAAAGGAGTGCTTGATTACTTGTATCTTTTCATTTAATGTTCATGATTGCATATAGATTTTGTTTTTTAGTAAACAAAATGAATACTAAATGTAGTTCAATAATTTAAATTAATAAATTGACAGTGGTGTAATTACATAGTTTTCATAGAATACTTAGTTACTTAGCAGAAACCACAATCATGAATTTCGCTAGCTACAGTGCCATGGAATCTAACTGACTTAGATTCTCGTGGAGGGTTCAGAGGTGGAAAGTCCAGCAGAGGGGAGGTTGCAGTGGTGGGAAATAGTCCAACCTCCCCTTCACTGATTGATAGGCCCAGAGGGTGCTGTGATTCTTAGTAAATAACAAGTTGATAACTTGTTTACTTCTTGCTAACAAGATAGATCTATGGGAAAAATAGCTTCCAAGTTCTCCAATACTGCCAAAGAGATTTCTCAATATGCTGCTTTATGGGATAGGCAAATTTGGTCCCCAGTTTGTGAAGTTACTTAAGTATGTATCTAACTCTAAGCAATCTTGAGTTCAGTGGGACTACTCATGGTCAAAGTTAAGCACATCCTTAAGTTTCTTCCTGAATTGGGTCTTGGGTAAGCCCACTGATGTTCACAAACAGCTGAAGTGTAGCTATTTCCACTTTCCCCAACTCTTTTTTAGTTTGTAGGTGAGAAGAAAAACATATTTTAGCCCTTCTAAGTTTAGCTAATTCATTAAGATGAGTAATTTGAGTTTCCATTAGTCTCAAGTACTTGCTTGAGGTAATCTAGGTGATTGTCTTAGCCAATAATGGTCCAACCCTTATATTTCAAAGTATATCTCACATTTTACAGCAGTTTTGGTTTTCAGCAAACTAGGTAAAAGACTGAAGAACAGGCTTCATCCTGATAGAAGTAGCAAATGATCATATGTTTGTTTTAGTTGGTGATACTTTAATATTTGCAAGGAATGATTTTGAGCTGAGACAAGCTTTTGCACAACTTCTGCTGACTCAATCTGATGGACTGACTGTCTGACTCATCACATAGACTTTCTGCCTCAGTACTATAAAGGTTTTGGTTTGAATCCATATTACATTGGGTGGACATGAGCATGAATGCAGACATGTGGTCACACAGGAATGCAGGGTATGTTCAGACACTATTGTAGAAGTCCATTCTTGTGTATGGACACCATCTGAGAGAGACAACAGAGAGCTCACTGCTTGGCATTATAAAGGCTTATTTTTCAGTAATATCTCCTTTTCATAGTCCCTTGGAGACCTGTAGAGTTCATTATCTCTCCTGGACTTGTAATTCATAACAAGCTGTCATAAGATCCGATCTATGAGGAAGCTTTTAGTTCCAACTCAAATTTGATTATATTATAGTTTGAGATCAATGATGGGGTCTTGCTTTGAACTCTTGCAGTAAATAGACCCGAAAAAAATCTCACTAATTAGTTTTTTTTCTTATAACATTAGCTAGTGGATTAGGGGTTCAATCCTTCAAATTACTGAGGACTTCTACAAATTGCTAAGCACTCTCTACTCCCACAGACTTCCGTGGGAGTTGAGGGTGCTCAATGCTCACATCTTGTTGAACTGAGCCCTATAAGAGTAATAGGCTCTAGTTATAGACTAGTCTTTCCTCTGGATTACAGTTAACTCTGTTGCTGCTGCTTACCAGACAGGATTCTTCCTTTCTTTAATCTGAAATTGCCACTGACTTTCAAATGCATTTTGAAATTAATGGCATACATTAGACACACTGATATGCTGACAATTTTTTTTAATAAGGGGCACCCACAAACTGGCCCCTTACTCTGTGATTAAACCCTGGGTACCAGACCTGCAGCTCCTTGAAGACAGAAGAGTGAAGTAATCAGAGAAGCTCATAACCAGGGGAAAAGACATTGCCACTTGGCCAACAAACTTATGTCCAGAGCTAGTGTGGAAATATTTTTTCTGAAAAAAATTTAAAAGATAAAGAAAAGTTTGGTTTTTTGGCAATGTGTTTGGTTGTTCATTGGAAAATAAAAAAAACACAACTTTCTTGGTTTTGGGGAAAAACTTGTTTTGTCAAAAAGCCACTTTTTTGCCAAGTTTTGAAGAGAAAATTTCAACCCAGCTCTATTAATATTATGCTGTACTTGGTAGAAATGTTTGTACTTTGTGCAGACAACTGTAATGAGGATATTGACAGCATAGGACAATGTTTAACTTGTTTAGTTTAAGTGGTGGGTGGAGCTAACCGTTTTTTAAAGGGATGTTGTGTTATCTTCCTCAAAGAAAAATACTGAAAATAACTGCTTGTCTGTTCCATGTGGTCCATGCTATAGTTAAAAATATCTCTCCTGAAGTATTATTAGCCCCAAAGCTAAGTAATCTCCTGCATTAGTAGTGTCTGGAGGGGATGAAGTGCTGTAGAGAAAATTTTTTATCAAATTTCCCTTCCATTTGGTGGCAGAATTTTAACAGGGGGCTTCCAGAAGCCCTTCTGCCCATCACTGATAAAACACTTTTTTCATCTTTCTAATTAAATGTATTGGGCCAGGTGCTCAGTGGATGTAAATTGGCATAACTCCATTTAAGTTGATGGAGATACACTGATTTACACCCGTTGATGATTTGGCCTGCTTGCCTGTTTTGTAACAAGACCCGAGTAAATAATGCAAAAAAAAAAAAATCTAGAAATGTTAATTTTAAATTGACATAAGTTTCACTTGTTTTGTGTTTCAGTTATGAGTTCTCAATTCTCATGATTGAGTTTTGTTGGCAAAAAGCAAAGGAAAGTGAATATCAATCGTTTATACAGTAACTCCTCACTTAACGTTGTAGTTATGTTCCTGAAAAATGCAACTTTAAGTGAAACAATGTTAAACGAATCCAATTTTCCTATAAGATTTAATGTAAATGCGGGGGGTTAGGTTCCAAGGAAATTTTTTTTGGGCAGACAAAAGGCATTATATACTGTACAGTACTATACTATATAGTGGTTGAGAAGTGCCCCTGGCTTACCCGACACAGGCACAGCCCACTGCAGGCAAAGATACTAGGAAGCACCTTCGCAACAGCAGTGGCAGCTTACCCAGAGAAGAACAGGCGCTGACTTTGCTGGGGGATGCTCCAGTCCCACCTCTTCCCGTCCCCACTCCACTCCAGGCCCACCTCTTCCCACCCCCACTCCACCTACTCTCCGGAGCATGCCACATCCCTGCTCCTTCCCCGCTGCCAGAAAGTCCTAAGTGGGGAAAGCACTGGGAGGGAGGAGGCGGAGAAGAGGAACTTGTGCAATGCTCCCTTGTAAAGTTGCTGCTCTTCCACAAAATCTTACATGCAGTGTACAGAGCAGGCAGCCAAACGACGTTATAAGAGAGCATTGCACAACTTTAAACGAGCATGTTCCTTAATTGAGCAGTGGCGTAACTTTGAAACAATGTTAAGCGGGAGGACATTAAGTGAGGAGTTACTGTGTGAGTATTCATAGAAACCGGATATTAAGAACGTAAGAATGGCCATACTGGGTCAGACCAAAGATCCATCTAGCCCAGTATCCTGTCTTCCGACAACGGCCAATGCCAGGTGCCCCAGAGGCAATGAACAGAACAGGTAATCATCAAGTGATCCATCCCCTGTCACCCATTCCCAGCTTCTGGCAAACAGAGCCTAGGGACACCATCCCAGTCCATCCTGACTAATAGCTATTGACGGACCAATCCTCCATGAACTTATCTAGTTCTTTTTTTAACCGTGTATACTGTTTGTGCACACACACATTTATTTTGAAAGTGCTTGCATCCCTGTTAAGTTATCAAGAGAAACCATATCATGTCCTTCCTCTGAGCAATCGGCGTTCAACAGTACAACTTTTTAATATCTGTGATCAATCCATAGAGAAAATAAATTTCATAAGATATTAATCAAATGAATGTGAATAAATTTGAGGAAATTTGTGATCAGCTTGTAAATATTTCATGAAGAGAAAGATGCTAAATATTGATTAAATTTAGTCACTCAGCTCCATTTGTAAAATAACCTGTGGCAGGAGTAGAGAGATTTTTGTAGAAGTCTATAATTTAGAGACAATCCCTCTTAAGGGAGAGTATTATGAACATAGGAATTTGGAGACGTGTCCTGGAGGCGGGAGTTGGGAACACTGCATGGCTGCATATTTTAAATTTTTTTTATTCCTTTCTCATTCATTTGGTTTGTTATTTAATGAACACCAAGATGATTACAGCAGGAAAGTTTGTTTCACGTAGAGGTCCTGATACAATGGAAAGATCTATGGAAGGATTCCCGTTGGCTTCAAGGAACACTGAATCAGGCCCATAGTCAGTTTTCAACAGGATAATACATACAGTATAAAAGTGTAATGACAAATATGAAGGCAGAGAGGAAAACCATTGCTATTTTAAACAAGTGGCTGTGTTTAACTAGGTAATGCAGAGTGATAAATTTAGTCAATAATCAATATTTAGACTTTAATCAATATTCAAACATTAAGTCTTAAATGGAAAACAGTGAGGGACAGACTTCCAAAGCAGGATGCAAAATGACCTCTGCTACAGTGGGTCACTCCCATCACACTTCCAAACCCTCAGATTTATCAGTTTGGGAAGTTGCTCATCTGTCAGTTTATGTGTGCAAATGTCTGCCTGTACAAACAGTTGCAGGGTGTTTATTCCTTTTGACTTGCATCTTAAAAATGTACCTTTCATTTTCTGAATGACTGAAGACACTAACTTTAACCAATTATAAAAAGACTTCTCCTTTGAGTTTTTTTTTAAAAAAAGCTCATCATGCCTATCTAATTAAATTTATCAGATGACTTCTGAGCATAGAGGTTTTTAAGAGCTAATTGAAAAAAAAACATCAGTGGACATAGATTTGGCAAAGAAACCATTGTTTCCATCTGTGGAATGATTTGAAGGCTGATAGAGTACTTGTGACACTTGAAGGTTACCCCTGCATTCATTGTTTTTTGCACTGACACACAGTAAGTTAATATTCCCACTGACAGTGCATATATCAATTTATAGATGCACTTTTCAGCAGAACTAATAATCTTATTAGCTTTCCACAAGATAATCAGTATCACAGTGAGTAATGCATGAATTTTATGACATTGCTGGATTTGTATCTGTCTTGGGAGCTACAGGCTGTATGCATGTGGTAATGCATGCATCACCACATAATGACTAATGAGGCAAGGTAAAGAAATCGAAAATCTTTTCATTCCCTCAACATGCAGCTGGTGTATGATGCCAGATGTAAAATCATTGATGTATTTGCCAAGTTCCCAGGATCATGTCATGATTTATTCAAACTCAGACAATAAGGATTAGGTCAGTCTTTTGAAGATGGTCAAATTCAAGGAGACTGGCTAATAGATAAGTAGGAGCATTTCTTGTAAATAAAACATTGAATATGTATTAAATATGAGACTATTATTTACATCTTGCCTTTTTTTAGGTCACAGTGGTTCTTCTCTGAAGAAATGGCTAATGACTGCAGTTCTTAATCCCCAAACTCCAACAGAATTACTTTATAATGAGGCACATAAATTTACCAGACCTATAATCGAAAGAACCTTTGGTCTTCTAAGAAATAATACAGATTCCTAGCCAAATATGGTAGTATAGATTATATAAAATCACTCCTTGAATGTTTGTGAAGGTTTTTTTCTGGGTGTTGCATATAACAAAATGACACTGTCCGATGTATAATTTCTCAAGGAGAGAATGAGATCAATGTATCAAACCATAAATATATGGTCAAATAATTAAATAGAGTCCATTTGTAATATGAATTTTCTGTTAATTTGTGAATGGCAAGGAAAATGCCTGGTGGATTGGGCCCTTTTGTTGTTAGAGCATAATACTTGATGTATACATTTTTCATTTTTCATTTGTACACTATTTATGAGTGTTCCTCTTTGGACTTATTTGCTCAGGTAATGTCATTTCTGAACTCTAAAGACAAGCTCTTTATAAAACCAATGCACTTGCATTTGATTTGCTGAAATTTGAAGAAAATATCTTTTTTGAATGAGAGAGATGTCTTTACAAATCATGTGACAGATCGCTAGCTAGGAGACAAATTGATTTCATCTCTAGTGATTAAAGTGCACAGAAGGTTTTTCAGGGAGACAAAGATGTTTGATTTCTTCCATCTCCTCTTCCTTCTGTGGAGTGGGAATTTACTGGGATTCCGCTGAGGTGGATGCCATGAAATTCTTACAGAGCAGCATAAGGGGGCTGCAATGCTTGTAAGCACAGCTCTGTAACAGCACTCTCACTTTGTGATGATCCAAAATCCTAGTGAAAAAGTGGATTTGAGGAGGGTTGGGGGCTCTGACCACTATGGTTAGTAAGACTCCATGGTAATATTTGTAAGATTAGGGATTAGTGCCATGGCCTTTGCCAAATTCCAACTCAGGTAATTACTGTGTCTTTTAAAATTTCTCCCATAGCTATTGTGTGTGTTGCACTAATGTTTAGAGATCCCAGTGGAAACTGAGGAATCATGATAGGTGGTGTAAACACTTGGTAAGAGTTAATCCCTGTCCTGAAGAGTTGTCTGTGTAACTAGGCAAGACAAACGGTAGGATATAGGTCCTCTTCAGAAGAAATGGGTATAATTTCCTGAGTCTGAGACCTAAAGTGACTTATTCAAGGTCACAGAGGAAGCCTTTGGCAGAGGCTTCTCCCACCCTCAGTCATGTTCATATCATTCGTTTTATTTTTGCTTCACAAACAGTTTTTTTCTGTTCTCCATAAACATACCGGTATTCATAGCAGAACAAGGCTAGAGGTGCACAAAGTGAGTTTCTTATTCATTATTTGTTATTCAGTGTTTGTTGTTTTTTTCTCATTAGTACCCTGATTTAAGTTTCAGATGTCCAGCCATCTGAAATGGAAGCACCATCTGACTTTGCTGGCCAGTCATTCACCATGAATAATGAATAGCAAACAAGCAAAGAGAAGCTTGTGAACACCTTGTAGGCTGAAATGTGTTTGCATAATTATTGAATACTTATGAGTGAGAAATGCATTAGCAAAAATCAAGATTGGTTTGTGAATAATCTGTAAACAGAAAAAAAGACTAGTGCTCTAATTTTATTTGCAATGAACTCAGCCTCATTCTGTGAACCCAAGATATAGTTGGAGAGGTTTGCAAAATCTCAGTCAGGATCACTCATCTGTGATGAAAAAATCTTTTACATTGCCCTGGAATTTTCCTTGACTAGGTGTTATTGCATGGAACATTTTATAGTGTGAAATGTAGTCATGTACAGCTTGGTATAAACTAGGGAAGCACTTTGTTTGAACTCTGTTGCTGTTATAAAAATGTTTAATTAACCTTTTTAGTTAATGTCAATATGTTTTTATTACATTCTTCAGCTTCCCCTGGTGACTAGTGAAAATTCTTGATTTCCTTTACCAAAGAGACTTAGTGTTGCATGATGAATATGGTAGCTGACTTTTAGGGTTGCTACCTGCCTGGTTGTAGACAAGAGTTTTTGTCTTCTTTAGCAATATGGCAGTCTACAATGGTTCTGCTGTTTTTAAATAGAGGCTGACCTGACCCATAGCTAGGAATAATATCTCCCACACTGCTGGGCCTGTTGCCTACCTTGCTCCAGTCACTAAACACAGATTAGCAGAGTATTAATCCAACCAGCACCACCTCTTATAAGGACTGATCTAAAGTCCATTGAAGTCAATGGAAAGACTCTTACTGACATCTGTGGGTTTTGAATTGAGCCAAAAGTGAAGTGGTTTTCAGCAGCTTCTGTTTCTCCTGTCCCCCCTCCGTGCACACAAAAGAAGTCACAGGAGCTAGATTCTGCCTCCTTGAACTCAGATGTATTCATGGAAATGTATTGTAGACTACTGTACTAGGCCAGCTTCATCTTCATCTCTTTAGTTTTAGGGATGAAAGAGCAGTTTTCTGGTTACAAATGGGATTTGATTTATTTGTAGAAGCTTTGGATTTTTGCAGAATGTTTTGGGGTTGATTTGCAATTGTAGGGTTATCTGCTGCTCCGTCATGCTCACCTTTGCCCCAGTGCTGTTAACACGCTAAGTGTTTCTTCATCTTTGGCTAGACTACTGTGGCCTTGATGTCTACATGTAACTGAAAAGAGATCACATTGCTATCTACCAGCCAAGTGGCAGAAGACCTAGGAGCCTGCAACAGAATTGCAGAACTCATAATTTTTTCTGAATAGAGTCCTAAGGGATCAACTTTGATTTCTTATAAGAACACTATTAAATGCTTTAGGCATTAAATTTAACATATTTTAATCTGTACATTCCAGAAGGAAATTTGTTCCGTTTATTCCAGCATACTGTAATGTGTTTGTTTGGTTTTAAACCAAGCCTTCCGGGGCTGAATAATTAAAAACAAATGATGAGAGGGACTTGAAGATGCAGTGGACTATTATAATGATATGGATTGCTTCACTTCTAGGTCACTATTTCAAATCAGCCAAGGCTGGTAGTGGCCAAACGTCACTGCCATTTGATGGTTGTTTAAAATCAAGGTCCAATGCCACAAAACCCACAATTAGCAACCTTCCTGAGAATTTCAGCAGAGAACCTAAGGATGGAACAGTGAATGGACGCCTCTCTCAGCCCTAGATGGGATCCTTTAAGGTCATATTTGACGTGTACTGTAGTTTGGATGGGAAGCTTGTCTCCAGCCTGTGTTTGCATCTCTTATTTGGATTAATACAGACATTCATTCTCCAGGGCAATGAATCTGGCATCTTTCATAAGCACTGAAGGAGAGCTAAACGGAGAAAGGGGGCAAAAAAAGGGAAAAATCTTCACAAAAGCAAAATTTGACAAGCATCATCCACAATCAGAAATTCATGTACAAATGTGTTCATACATATAGAATTTAGAGAAAGTGCTGTTTGTAATGCAAAATATTTTTAAAGCAAAACAAGAATAAATATAATCTTTGCCCCAATACTCTACAGTAAAGAGAACATTAATACAGGCAAGTACAGCTTTAAAGGTAGGATACATTTCAGGAACTAGCAATGTACATTAACAATGTTATTTTAATTTAAAAGAACATATTGAAGCCAGGTACAAGGCGTTTCTAGAAACATCTTAGGACAAGTTGATAAAACTGAATAAGATATCTATATAAGCTTTTTTTAGATTTGTTCAGTTGCTACAAAATCTGTATTCCCCCTCCCCCACTCAGCTCGCTATGAGAAAACAATGTTGTTTTTTCATGTCTCCTGTTAAATATTGCATCTTATTAGTTTTCCTTTGGGGGTAGAATTCATATTTGCGTGGAATATGCAATGCAGAATTATTGTCCGATGCCATTAATTATATCTGTAGGCACAAATAAAGTTGCAAGTGATGAGAAACAGAAGTGAGGTTACTACATAGTTACTCCTAATTATTAAAAATGTTTTAAACAGTGTTTTGACTTAGCATATGTAGTTAAATTATGTATCAACTTCAGACAGTTATATCCTTAATCTGCATGACACCTGTCCAAATTGTATAATGTATTCTACCTCAGCACATCTTGGTCCAAACTGATGGTACACTGGAATAAATTTGGTGTAACATCCTTGACATCATAGGATTATTCTGGAATTACATAGGTGAATATGACCACTTGTGCCTGTATTCCTTTTTGGAGAATGCCCTGGCCTTGACCTCTGAGATTATTTGTGGATCAGGTAAGATGGATGTTTCCATCTCTAATTTCTAAAATGTACATGACCATCAGTCAAAATGTCCCCATTTATCATGCAATATGGTTAGGGCAGAGAGTACGAGCGTCAGACTCTGCTCTTATGCATTGAAAGTATTAAACACTAGAATCGAAACATGTACAGAAATGATAAGTCAATGCAGAGCATGCAGCGCTAGTGTCATCCTACCTAGAAGGCAGGCTGCTGGGGGTAGATTCAACTGATCCTTTCACATGGCTTTCACAGACAACCAGCATGAAGATGGAAAAAGATATTTCTAGCTATGGCTGTTGGTTGAGCCTCTAGGTACCTGGAGTCTAGCAGGATCCTAAGTTTGAATACCATTTTCACAATGGTGGTTAGAGAACCTCAAAAGGCAACTACTTATATTTCATGTAATATGATTGTCACTGTGCCTCAGTAGGTCACAACTGAGAATACCACATTCAGGACAGACCACTGAGAAATGGGGCAGACTCATCCCAAACTGGTTGTTATTCTGTCATTAGATAACACCAAATCAGAAACAAAAGTGAATTTCTGTCTCACCACGCTGGTTAACAAGAAGCCAAAAATTCAGTCTCCTTAGGCATTCCAGCCCTTGGCCCACCACCCAGACACTGGACTATATGAGGAGTGATTACTGAAAACCAATTTAATCAAATATAGGGTCCTTCTAATCCCAAGGGATCAGCCTCTTAGCCAGGTCAATCTATAACTCACATTTTACCCAATAATCACATTGATGTCAATCGTTTAGGAACTAAAAACTAAATGTTTAATAATAAAAGGAGAGAGTTATAAATGGTTAATAGATCATTTATATTCAGGTGATTTTTCAGTGTTCATAGATCAGGATTAGAGCAGTGGTGGAATAAACTGCTATCTTGCAAAAGTCTTCTGGAGTTACCCAAACATATTGGGGGTCATCAGTCCTTGTTTAGAGTTTCCTTGTTAGCAATCCAGTCCAGAGAAACAAAGCAGACAAAATGGGGAGATCTAAGAGGTCCTTTTATATCCTCTGTCATGTGCATGGAATATTACTGTCTCAAACAAAGCCCACATCCTGTTTGTGGAAAGTTACTGACCCAAGATGGAGTCCAGAGTTACATGAGCATATTACATGTCCTTACATGGTTTAATGGCTCATAGGAGGTGGCCATTGTAAATGCTATCTGATGGGTGTTACCAAGGAATACAACACATGTATAAGATATAACTTCATAGTCAGTGTCCATAACTGTAGATACAAAGATAATTCTGAATTTAACCAGGATTATCATATATGATTGTAACTTTTCCATGGACACTTTACATGGCATACTTTATACAAGATTTGTTGCAATTGCACAACAGTGGTACAGTAATATCAATGATATAAATGGCCATATTCAATCATACAGCACCACAATGAAGAAGGTATTTAACTGGATGCTTATTTTGGTCCCCATGAATATAATGTAGAGTCAATGTTGCTTTAGGCAGCGTCTAAGCAGTTGGAGATTATATATAGAGTGTCACCTATGCTGTAGAGTGATAGGAAAAGCTGTAACTTTTGTCAGTGAGCACATTTTCATTTCATTGATTTAAATCATGTAGAATGGTGACTTTCTCTGGATATGTACAGCAATATACTTTACTACAGTAGTTATAAAATCATTCAATTTATTTAACAATATCTTTGTGATTAAAGTTTGGTTAGAATAAGAATCTGCCTAAATCTTCACACAATGCTCAATTCAAACCCAAAATGACTATTTTTAAGGTTCAAAATAGTCTAGTTATTTTTTTCTATTTTTATTCCTGTCCATTTTCTTGTTAGCCAGGTTAGGATGCAAAGGTAGTTCTTTTGTATGGCAACTTAAAAAGCAACATTAAAGGTTGACAAGTTTGTCATCCCTTCTATGACTTCCAGTGACATGGAATGAATCAAGGGTGTCCCTCCAGAGAAGGATCTTAAAGGACAGCAGTTCACTAGGTGATGCATGGTCTGGGTATTTTCTCCAAAGGCCCCATAAAAAAGTAAAACTTGTGGAAAAGATTCTCCTTGACCCGGAGGGATCGCTGCGTATGTTCTCCATATTTGCATACCAGACTGTGCTTCATTTTCCATTTGTGTAGTAGGTAATTGCATATGAGATTCTGATGTGGTTCACTATGATCCAAGACCTGGTCATAGATCCTGCAGAGAAACTGAAATACAGAGAGAAAAGCTATTCTCATGGTACACCTGAACCAACTCAACTGACTATCTGACTTACTCCAACAGAAGAAAACTGTTCAAATATCCAGCCTAATTTCTAGTCCAAAGGGGTTTGGATGAATTCAAATTTATGAATGCTTATGTGACTCAAAACTCCACTCATTCTATGTGAACTGGGATTATGACAATAGATTTCTGATTAGGTGATGTAGTACATAGTGAATAGCAAGCTCATTTTGTAAATAGAATACCCAAAGTCATCTCTTCTCTACCTCTGTCTGTACATAGATTAAAAATACTCAAGGTATTTATTTCTTGAATGACTTACTATAATTGCATAACAGAGTTACATTAGGTACATCACAAACATTGGAGATGCAGAGTATACACAGGAGTGTAAACTGCAGTCCTTCGATTGCCTTGTAAAAGAATAATTTACATGAAATAACACATCATCATCTACAACTTATCCCGAAGGACGACCCATCATTCTCACAGATCTTGGGAGACAGGCCAGTCTGTGCTTACAGACAGTCTCCCAACCTGAAACAAATACTCATCAGCAACCACACACCACACAACATAACCACTAACCGAGGAACCTATCCTTGCAACAAAGCCCGTTGCCAACCGTGTCCACATATCTATTCAGGGGACACCATCACAGGGCCTAATCACATCAGCCACACTATCAGAGGCTCGTTCACCTGCACATCTACCAATGTGATATATGCCATCATGTGCCAGCAATGCCCCTCTGCCATGTACATTGGTCAAACTGGACTGTCTCTACATAAAAGAATAAATGGACACAAATCAGACATCAAGAATTATAACATCCAAAAACCAGTTGGAGAACACTTCAGTGTTCACTCTGGTCACTCAGTTACAGACCTAAAGGTTGCAATTCTTCAACAAAAAAACTTCATAAACAGACTCCAATGAGAGACTGCTGAATTGGAATTAATTTGCAAACTGGATACAATTAACTTAGGCTTGAATAGAGACTGGGAGCGGATGGGTCATTACACAAAGTAAAACTATTTCTCCATGTTTCTTCCCCACCCCCCACTGTTCTTCAGACGTTCTTGTCAACTGCTGGAAATGGCCCACTTTGATTATCACTACACAAGGTTTCCCCCCCCCCCCCGCTCTCCTGCTGGTAATAGCTCACCTTAGTGATCACTCTCGTTACAGTATGTATGGTAACACCCATTGTTTCATGTTCTGTGTGTATATAAATCTCCCCACTGTATTTTCCACTGAATGCATCCGATGAAGTGAGCTGTAGCTCATGAAAGCTTATGCTCAAATAAATTTGTTAGTCTCTAAGGTGCCACAAGTACTCCTGTTCTTTTTGCGAATACAGACTAACACGGCTACTACTCTGAAACATGAAATAACTTGTTTTCTTCCATCAAGCCATTTGCAAGTTCTGGAGCTCATTGAGGCTTTATTTAATGGCCTGTCTTTTTATTGCCTCTTGTAATGTGCCAGTGAGACAGAAATCAGAATATATCATGCATAATTTAATCAAGAACTCATTACTTAATAGATTTAATAACAGAAATCTTTACTGTTTTACAAACACATCTTTAAATATTCAATATCTAAATGACTTGTTCGTTCTATTTTTGAAATGGCTAAATTTTTGTTTTGTATTATGATGAATGCAATGCTTGGCATTTTGGACCCAGGCTTTTAATCAATATTTTTAATACTTACAAGCACCAGTAAGGAGAACAGTACGATAAACATATTATTGCTGTAGGGCACATTTAAAATGTCTAAATAGTAATCAATACTAAGAAATTAGGTATTGACTAAAATAGTTTTATAATAAGTAATTATTGGTTTGCTCTTTTAGAAATTAGACATTTTCACTTTGGGAATAAAGAGTAAATATACTGTCATGAAATTAAAGTGTTTGTGACCTTTTGATACAACTTTCCTCTTTCTATGAAATTACTAAGTTTAAATATGATTGCACAGCTGTATTATGCTCTAAGCGTCAATTTTTAATTATTATAAGGTCAATGTTGGAACAAATGTGATTAGTACAATACTTCAGTACGCTTTTGTTTTTGATTCAGGGACCTTCAGCTGTTTCAGGTTACCCCTTAGCACACTGGACCTTATCATAACACTTTAGGGTAGGATTTTCAAAAGTGCACAATATTTGTCTAATTCTGTGACCATTGAGGTCAATTGTAAAACTCCTAGTGACTTCAGGGGAACACAGGTGGGCCAGCAATGAGTGCTCTTGAAAATCGCACCATTACCACTTAGTAGTATACTGTCTGATGATTGCATTCATAACGTATCATCAGGTAACGAGGTGACAGCAACTTGACCTTCAAGCTGGTATAGCAGTATGGTTGCTTGCAGTACACTCTCTCTCTCTCTCTCTCTCTCTCATTCTCTCTTCATGCGTTTTATGTTGCTACATTATTTACTTCTGCTATCTTAATCAAAGAGAGAAGGGCTTGTGATCAGTATGGTGACTGAAGATGAGGGCTCTGTATGTCAGCGTCTCTGTATATCTGTGTTCTCATTGGTACACTTTGAAGTAAATTAACTACCATATTTTATATAACAAATTCCCACAGAGTTTTAAAGCTTTGTCTGAGTAGCCTCATAATGAAAATGCAATAAATAAAATAATTAATAAATAAAACCCACCGTTACACAATTTCTCCCATGTACCCCCAGAGATGTCTCACGTCCCACAGTTGGGAATTTCTGATCTACTGGTCACAGCTCCTGAATGAGCTCTATTATGGATAAAACCAGGGTGCAGTTATTTTTGTATTAAATAGAGGTATGTATGTCTTTGCAAAACATAGGGCTCAGGTGTGCCTTTAAGAGTCCTGCACAGAGGCATATGGGGCTCACCACTCCAAGGAAACAGGAAACCCCTGCACAGTTGGCTTGGTCATAGGGCTTGTGGGGCCTCTGGTCCTACCGCTTTTTGGGAATCTTACAGACAAAGGGCACATGGAAGGATAAGTTCATGCTCCCAGGATTTTGCAAGGTCTGTGACTGTGTTCTGCTGTGGCTCACCCTCTCCACTTGCAGACCCACAGAGCAGCAGGGCACTGTCTGGACCATCATGAGTATAGCTTGATATTTTAAAACAGCAAATACAGAAAAAGCCACTACTCTGCAAAGGAGTTGATATAAAGGTCACAAACTTACGGATTCCAGGCAAATGAAAATACTGCTGTTCAGTAGCAGACTTGTTGTGTTTCAGTCAGGACCTTATCTTTTTCAATAAGTTTTCTGAACCAAGGAATATCCGTCATATTATATTGCTGAGTGGTGATCCACTCTTGTAATGTTTTCTTATTCTGGCCCATTATCACTATTTGTAAAGCAACTCA
This sequence comes from Caretta caretta, assembly GCF_965140235.1. NCBI lineage: Eukaryota > Metazoa > Chordata > Testudines > Cheloniidae > Caretta > Caretta caretta. Next base: position 59,065,825 of record NC_134210.1, read on the forward strand.
TGTTTGCCTGCAAACATAATAGAACCAATGCTACAAGGATAATAGGTATTTTAGTTAGACTGAAGAGATATTGGATAAATCTTGGAATTTGATATTAATAAATTTATTTGTTCAGAATGGGCAGTGTACTTGGCTTTGTGAAAAACATTACACCATTTTGTATTAGGATTTATTAGTCCAAATTCTATACAGAATATACACTGCTTGTGGTCCTATTGACTTCAATGATGTTTCAAAGTAGGGGAGGCAACCCAGAATGTGGCTCTGGGATCAATCCATTTTTATCAACTGATAACGATATTAGTTTGAAAAAAGAGACCACGTTCTCTGATTGAATGCACATAATTTAGATATCCTGGAGCATGTCTTGGATTATATTGTACAGGCATAACATATTCTGTGCACAGGGATAAAACATTTTGTACTTTTTCATTGAGCAAAATTGTATATGATTTTATCTGCCAACAATTCAAATTAAAATAATCTAGACAAGGTTGTGTGTTGGATAGACATTTCTGTAGAGCAAATCAGAAAAGCCTTTGTTCCAGGATGGACAATAGATGGTAAGAGATGTCTGATCTTCTTCCCATTCCCATGTCCCAGAGATGGGAACTACAGGAGCACAGGACTACCATTTTCTGTAGGACTGCTCTTTAATGTAATCTGATGGTGAGCTGCTAGATCACAGGGAACAGCACTGCGACAACATGACCATTGGTGACTTCACAATACTTGAACCCAGGGCTGGTTTCCAGTAATTTTGTGCTCAGTCCTTACAACAGTACAGAGGGTAACAGAGCCAACTAGGACTAGAGGTGGTTAAAGCGTCAAAGGCACATCTCTGTAAAGACTTCTTTTGAGTCATCTGAAAAATGTAATCAAAGTATAACCAAGTTTATAAAAGCACCTATATATATATATATATATATATCCAGATTATTTATGGTATTGGAAAAATCCTCTGCTTGCAAGCTCAGTTACAGCAATTAGTTGCACTTGTTTTGCATGCCTTATCAATCACGTTTTTTAAAAAACAAACTAGTCATTCAATCTATGACTAGAAGCTCTCATTGTTCCCAGTATGGACATTTTTATTTCAAACTATTTTCAAACAAAACTTGGAGCATCCAAACTGGTTTCTCAGTCAAGGCACTGTGAATAAAATTTTGCAGCTGTTGCTTTAAAAGGATAAAACGAAAATGGGTCAGTGTATTGCACAACAGGAAGTCACAAATCTATGCCTAAGAAACTAATTTTTTTTGGAGATATGGTTCATGTCTGGTTAACCTCTGAAAGGTTGTAACCACATACTGGCTGAGGGCCATTTTGTTTTATTCTGTTGTTTGAATATATCCGTAGCTGACACAGTCTAATCTGATGACTCAGAGCCAAAGCTGTTCTTTCTATCCAGGCCTGAAGTCTTTCTCCTGAAATGGGGGGTGGGTGGGATAGAGATCAAACTTTGTACTTTCATAAAAGGTGACTTGCTGGCTGCTATAAAGTAGTCTGGTAGAAAGAAATATGACCTTAGCAACTAGTCTAGACATTTGTAATCCAGTATAAGGCAAACTGTTTTCTATACAATCTCCAGCAGTCCAACGTTATCAGGGAAGGATGCATTGAAAACCAGTATCAACCTGCCATGGTTATCAATCCGATCTTGACTAAGTAAATGAAACTCTCTTTGTGCCTCTTGATTTGTGTGAGCTCAAATGCTTTACATGAAGAACCTTTTTCTGTTAGTGGTAATTTTGGCTTGCAGAGTTGCTGAGCCCTACACATTAGTGACTGAGCAATCTCACTCTGTTACTGAAGAAAGTAGTGTTGCATACTCATCTACATTTTCCATGAAGTTACATATCAATCAACTGTGCTGCAGCAGGTTGTACAGTAGTTAGAGCAGGGGAATTGAAATAAGGAATTCTAGGTTTCATTCTGGCTTTATCATTGATTCATTGTATGACCTTCAGCTAGCTACCATACTTCAGTTTACACATCTGTAAAATTGATACATTCTCCAACCTCACAGAAGTGTAAAAGATTGAAGCTTGTAAAGTGTCTTGAAGTTCTTGGGCATAAATGCAATGTTTGGTGGTGTTTCCCCCACCCCCCACAACACTTACTTCACTGTAGTAAGACCCATGGGATGTATGGTCTTGGTTGTTCCCTCCCCTTTATACGCTTTTGGAGGGCAATCTTCTCCTCCCTCATGGAGACAAGGTCCTGTCATGGAACACTGTTCCCCTTGAGCCTGCAAAGTGTCGTCTGTGGGCAGATAGATCCATGAAGGGGGAAAGACAAACCGGGAGGAGTTTCTTCAAGTTTCAGTGGCTCTTACTTGTTCAATTTATATGGTGAAGGGAACCTGATTTTCAGGTTTGGGAGGAAGACAAAATTTGAACAAACCATTCACTCAAACAAATTTTGTTACAGTACCAACTAAACACTACCATATCACCCTCCATACAACTCTGCAACTGACTGGGCTTCTCCCACCCCCATATACTCCTCTAGTGTTGACTTTTGAGAAAGACCAACTTGTCATTTTCCCACATGTTCCTTTGCCATCCCATATTCTTCACAGGGTAGCAGGCTGTTCCACTTTCCCCATCCTCCATGTTCCAAGAGGAGGGCAGCAACACAGGACTTGTTCCCTCCATAATTGCAGGCAAGGATCTTTGGGGAAAAAGCATCACACTGGCCACTGTATTTGTAGCCACAGAACTTTGGTTTAGTTTCTGCTGATACTTCTAACACTAGGGATGGTGTCCCTAGTCTCTGTTTGCTAGAAGCTGGGAATTGGCGGTGGGATGGATCACTTGATGATTACCTGTTTTGTTCATTTCCTCTGGGGCACTTGGCATTGGCCACTGTCGGAAGACAGGATACTGGGCTAGATGGACCTTTGGTCTGACCCAGTATGGCTGTTCTTATGTTCTTAACTCAGTTGGGTTTGGAAACTCCCCAGACTGCACCACCCTAACAGGGAATCCCCATACAAGAGTTCGTGCCATCCAGTGGTGGCAAAGAAAATACCTACTATTGACTAACACTAATAGTTTTACTACTTAATTTTTAAAAATATTTTTATTATGGACCGAGTTTGAAAAAAACTTTGCACATTAAAGATTATTTCAGGAACAAGGGGATGAAATCAAACTTATTTGAGCTCTCTATAAGGGCAAGGAGCCAGAGATTTATGGAAAATGGAATTTAAATAATCACTTTCTATTTTTTTCTGATATAATAACATTTGTATCCACTTACTGATGAAAACATCTGCTTCATACCGTCCCGCAATGTATATCTTTTGTTTCATGGAATTATGACTGAACAAAGGTCAGCCAGGTGGCTATAAATGATGCCAAGCTCATTGTCCAAAGCAAATATTTTTAAAAACAAAGTACAATAATATTTAAAAAGAGATTCCTACACAGTATAACAATGAGAACAATAAAAGAGGGGGGAAATGGTAGGTTACTATAGCATATTTTAAACATCGAGCCAGGCCTTGAAGGAAATTAACAGAAATGTGCATGCAACATAATATCCTTCTCTCTCTTATACAGTAGAAGGTGTTTTGAAGATTGTTTGCAGTATACATTACACCCCATGTGATACAGGCTACATATACTTTATTTAACTGTATTGTAGATGAGATACTATAAGCACAGAGGAGTTGTTTAATGTTTTAGAAGTTGCAGTAGGTCCCTTTAAAAGACAAAAGCTAAGTGATGCAGACAGCATATTTGCCTTTTGGAGGAGGGATTAACTGCACTCATTCTAATTTTAATTAATCTTTCTTGAATATGGGTGACCAGAATTATGCACAGTATCCCAAATGAGAGCTTACCAGTGTCTTGTGCAATGGCATTAATACATTTGTCTCTACTGGAAATACCTCATCTGATGCAATCTAGGATGTATTTGCCTTTTTTCACATTGGTGGTTCACATCACAAATGGTTGCTCATAGTCATCCTGTGATCGACCCACACACCAATGTCTCTCTACTCCTCTGTTGCTTCCAAATGATGAGCCTCCCGCTTGTAGCAGAAATTCTTATTATTACACCCTAAGTGCATATCCTTGCACTCTATACTACTGAATTTCACCCCATTTCTGGCTCTCCAGTCTTCAAGGTCATCCAGATCTTCCCCTATAATTTTCTGATCCTCTGTATTAATGATGCCTCTAACTTTGTATCATCAGCAGATTTCATTAGCAAACTCCTACATTTTATGGCAAGGTCTTTAGTAAAAATATTGAATAAGATTGGTCCCAAGACTAATCCTTGAGGAAACTCCACTAATACTCTCCCTCCAGTCTGATAATTCGCCTTTCCGCACAATTCATTGCCTTCTCCCCTTAGCCATTTCCTTATCAACCTTAAAATTCTTGTACTGATCCCCAACTTCCCTAATTTAACTAATAATTTCCCATGTGGTCCTGTGTCAAATGCTTTACTGAAATCCAAGTATGTTAAATCTACTGTACTTCTCTTAACTGATTTGTATTTTCTAGATATTTTCTTCAAGAAGGATATCCGATTACTCTGGTATGATCTATCTTTAGTAAACCCATGTTGCATTACATATTTACTGTTCTAACTCCATGAATTTAATTACTCATGCCTTCACAAATTGTTCTAAAGCCCTGCATACTACAAAGATCAGCCTAACAGGCCTGTAATTTTTTTCACTATTTTGCCTTTTTAAAAATATAGGTACAATGTTAACTATTCTCTAGTCATATGGTACTAACTTTGAATAGATAGATTTATTAAAAATTCTTGCTACCGGGCTAGCAATTTTATGTGCCAGTTCTTTCAGTGGTCTGGGACAGAAATTTTCCAGTCCCCGCAATTTGAGCGCATTAAGCTCTTTAAGTTTTTCTTCCATCTCAGATGTAATTTCCATATCTAGACACTCATTTACATCAGCCCTACTGCCTTCATGCACATGTTCCAATTTATCACTCTTACTGAAAACTGAGGCAAGGAATTCACTTAGTTTTGGGGCCATACTAGATTATCTGTAAGGTTCTTCCCATGCACACTGCATAGCAGCCCAACTTCATGCTTCCTTATTCTCTTTTTTATTTATATAACTAAAAGCCCTCTTGTTATAATTTTTTCATTACCTTGACAAGAGCTAATTCAGCTTGACTTTTAGCAATTTTCACTTCATTCCTGCATTTTCTGACCTCTTTGGTTTTCTTTGAGGACCAATCCTTTTTTTCATTCCCTATAGTCTTTCTGTTTGTTCCTGATAACCTTTTTGAGGTGTTATTCATCTGGCTGTGTCTGAAGCTGTTCCCTGCAATTTCCACCCCCCGTTGCTTGGGATTCAAATTTCAGATCAGTTTTTGTATAGGTGATCTGAAGAAATTTCAAGCCTCCTCCACACTTAAGTCCTTGAGTTCTTTTAGTCCAGCTGACTAACTAACACCCTTCATTTCTCAAAATCTGTCCTTTTGAAATAAAAAAACATAGCTGATGACCTGGTTTTGATTATCCTTCCATTTAATCTAAGCTGAATCAATTTGTGATCACTCAATCCAAAGTTATTTCCTTTGACCAGCTCTTCTACAATGCCCTCATCACTTACCAAAACCAAGTCTAAAATTGCATCACCCCTTGATGAATTGGTTACAGTTTGGTGATGAAAATTGTTCTTTGTCACATCCAGAAATAACTGCATCCTACCAGTATTACCAGCATTTATTCTCCAGTCAATATCTGGGAGGTTAAACTGTCCCATTATGACACAATTCCCAATAACTTTTATCTCTCTAATAATAGTTAGAGATCTCTATCTGTATCCAAATCTGACCCTGGGGGTCTATAGAAAACTCCTAACATTATCAATCCTTCGCCAAAGTGATTATGACACAAACAGATTCTGTTTTATCTATGCTATCGCTTCTTACTGCTTTTATAGTTTACTGCTTTGTTGATGTTCAGTGCTGCTCCATCACATTTCCCTTTATTGCTAACTCTTCTAAATAGCACATATCCTTCAATACCTGTACTCCAGTCATGAGTACATTCCACTATGTTTCTGTAATCCCTACAACATCTTGTTTGACATCCTGCACCAGCATTTCTAGTTCCTCCATTTTTATTGCCCAGAATGCTTTTGTTCATGTATAAGCATATCTGTTATTTCCCTCGGACCTCACTCCAGTTTTCTAGCCTGATTAGATATAGTTCTGTTACTAACCGTAAGACCTAAGTGACTATTACTTAAATCAATATTTGTGCTCACTTTCTCCTTGCTGTCCAAACTCTAATTTTGTGGTGTTCCCTTGCTATATCTTAATTTGACTGATTTTCCTACTCCTGTGTATTGAAGCCAGATATGGAGATTTCACAAGTCTCTCCCTTCTCCTTCTCTCCTCAAGTCCTAGTTTAAAGCCCTTCTTATCAATTGTGCCAGCCTTGATCTCAGAAGGTTAATACCAAAGGTATGCAAGTGGAGTCCATCAGTTGAGAAGAATCGTCTTTCTGTGAATGCCTCCCAATTGTGATCATCCCAAAACCTTCCTCCTAGCACCAATCCTTGAGCTATCTGTTGCACTTCATTATCTTGTCATGCCTTCCCCCTCCTTCTCTAGGGACCAGAAGTATTTTGCTGAAAATCAACAGAGTTTCCACTTCTTTAACGTCTTACCCAGCTGAGCATAGTAATCCTTGATCCATTCCAGTGGGAATCTAGTAGTGACATTCATTCTGACATGCGACATAATCAGTGGATTTTCCCCCACTGCTGTCAGAATCCTTTTCAGCTTCACGTTCCATATCCTTGCTCTTGGAAGACAGCACACTCTTTTGTTCTCTGGATTTGGTTCGGTCCAGGCTGTATAGTGGGCAATTAGGGAATAACTTTCCCATAAGGGAAGGTCCTTCCCAACTCAGGCAGTTGTTACTATTTTTACTCTTCACCAAGTGTCCAAAAATGTACTAGGTCCCGTGTATACAAATAGTAAAGAGAAAGTTTCTGTCTTGAAAGGCTCACAATCTAAATAGACAAGAGAAACCAAGGATTCCAGGAGGGGATATAACATACAAGATGAGGTGATGTTAGGCCAGAATGCATCTTGTTAGTTCTAGCTATCCCTCTTCTGACCCCTTACATCTCCTAGTGCTCTAGGTACCCTGGCCTATCATTTCTAAACCTTTGTAGGAGTAAACATGGCCTCATTCCATGCAGCCCACCTCACCCCAACATAGATTTGAAAGTGGGTGTAAAAGCAAAAATAAACATCCAGAAGGTGCTGACATTGATTCATTTTTGGAGGTAGGAGTAGGGCTTCTGACATTCTTCCCCTCTCACCCCCCATCCCTGAGAGGCCTTGTGCCCAAGGGTCAGATGACATCTCCTGTTGCTTTTTGTAGAGGAGCTGGGGGTATAGCTCAAAGGGGGTTTGCCTCTTATGCTGTGTTACTTTAATGCAGTGGTTCTCGACCTTTCCAGACTATTTTACCCCTCTCAGGAGTCTTATTTGTCTTGCATACCCCCAGTTTCACCTCACTTAAAAACTACTTGATTACAAAATCAGACATAAAAATACAAAAGTGTCACAGCACACTTTTAATGAAAAATTGCTTACTTTCTCATTTTACCATATAATTATAAAATAAATCAATTGGAACATAAATATTATACTTACATTTCAGTGTATAGCATAAAGAGCAGCATAAACAAGTCATGAAATTTTAGTTTGTACTGACTTCACTAGTGCTTTTTATGCAGCCTATTGTAAAATTAGGCAAATATCTAGATGAGTTTGATATCCTGCATCAGTAGTTCTAGTTCCTCCGTTTTTATTGCCCAGACTGCTTTTATTCGCGTATAAGCATATCCGTTATTTCCTTCGGACCTCACTCCAGTTTTCTAGCCTGATTAGATATAGTTCTGTTACTAACTGAGTTGAACTGCTAAACACTTGGACTTCCTGAGTTCCACAGGTTAGTTACAGGCTGTGTAATTTAATCAACATATGGGAACTGGGCCCATCCATTTTCTCTGGAAGGGAAGGCCATTGTAAAATGGAGCGCCGGACTTTCTCCTGTACCAGGGCTCTGGACAGTGCAGGAGGTTGAGTAAAAAAGTTGTGGTCAAGTATCCAGTTACAGCTCCTTGATTTGGAGGGTCAGCCCCAGTCCTGACTCCATTTAGAACTGAAGCCAGGCAGCTCTAAATTACGCCACTGATGTAGGGTCCCCTATAATAGTGGAGGATTGGCAGATCATAGTGGTTCTTGATGTCTCTTCCCTATCCCTGAGATACCCCCTTTCTCACTCAGCAGAGGCTCTGACCCAAATCTGGCACAGTTATGGCCAGCACAGTTCCCTGACTTCAGGAGAACTTTCCTTGGGGGAATTTATAGCCAGATCGTGGCCCCTTTTCACTGTCAGTGTGGTGCAAAGGATCCAGATCCCCATAGAGAATCTGACTAGGGTTCTGTAAGGGAATAAATAAAGGGGGAACTATGAAGGGATCCTGGGGTCTCCATTGTCAAAATAAATTGAATTTGTACATTATAAATAAGAACAGCTGGGACTTTCCTTTTGCTTGGCAGCTTCCACTATTTTATTTATTTTTTTATTTAAAGAGCTGCACTCTCCTGAGTAGAGTAACTTAAATCATATGTTTGGAAGAAAGAGAAGTTAATGAAACAAGGAAAAGGGCTTTATCATGGGGAAAGCATTTTACATGCTTTTCTACTGTGAAAAATGAGTTCTGTGGGAAAATATTCCTTATAATATCTTATCCCTTCCATGGAGATATGGCGCTTGGTTAATTCTGCTTCTTTGCAGGCAAATGAGATTGTGTCCATTCATGATGTAGTGGAAGACTCTCCCTTTTGAAACCAAGCCTGCTTTGGCAGTAGGTGATGAATCTAAAATTTGTCTTTTCTCCTTCCTGTATGAATATAGTACCAGATAATATCTCCTGTCCATTTCTTTATCATAGAATCATAGAATATCAGGGTTGGAAGGGACCCCAGAAGGTCATCTAGTCCAACCCCCTGCTCAAAGCAGGACCAATTCCCAGTTAAATCATCCCAGCCAGGGCTTTGTCAAGCCTGACCTTAAAAACCTCTAAGGAAGGAGATTCTACCACCTCCCTAGGTAACGCATTCCAGTGTTTCACCACCCTCTTAGTGAAAAAGTTTTTCCTAATATCCAATCTAAACCTCCCCCACTGCAGCTTGAGACCATTACTCCTCGTTCTGTCATCTGCTACAATTGAGAACAGTCTAGAGCCATCCTCTTTGGAACCCCCTTTTAGGTAGTTGAAAGCAGCTATCAAATCCCCCCTCATTCTTCTCTTCTGCAGGCTAAACAATCCCAGCTCCCTCAGCCTCTCCTCATAACTCATGAGAGGAGTTATCTGCCTCTGAGAGCTAGTTAACTATTTTTAAAGGGTGAAAATCACTCATCTCTGCTGGATTATGCACAGTCTGAATGGCAGGAGTATTGCTTTAACTCTTATAGTGTGGGTGAGGCATGTTGGTGACCTCTCAACCCCCATGTGCTGCAGAAAATTTTCTGCTCTGGTCCTAAGTAGTAGGGCGAGGGGGAGGTTATTGAGGGGTGGAGCTAAATCAGGATTGCCATGAGCAGACAAAGCACTAGCCCCCAAACCTCTCAATGGGGCAGCTGCAACTAATTCTGCTCCACAGGCTGAAATAGGAGCAGCCCAGGAGAGGCAGGGGAGGTCCCTTCGCCTTTGGGTTGGGAGGGAGGAACCCTTTCCTCACTCAACCACACTTAGACCCCCTTACAAAGTTATATTCCTTGGTCTTTGTTCAGAGAATGATGAATTTCACCCTCAGACTTTGTTGTTCCTCATTAGGAGAAATCAGTGGCTTGGTAGTTTGATAGGGGATGAAGTAATTTTGTGTGTGTTAAACCTACAGCTAGTCAACATTTTGAACAAAAACACACAACCTTTTTATCTTTTTTTAAATCTTTTTTTCCTCAACCAGCTCGAGTTAAAATCTCCCTTTTTGGATTAGGCCAGTTTTTCATGCATTGGATGTGGGGAGATACCCCCATTCTAATTAAACTAATTTGGTTCTGTATTAAAGAACAATTGAAGGAGCTGCTGTAACTGCAGCTTAGCATTCAAGTCACGTGAATGCAGACAAACTTCCAGGTGTCTCTTCCAAATTCTTTCCTTCCGCAAACATGCTCCTACCTCCACATATCTGCAGGCAGGCTGTTCACAAAGTTGGACCAGGGTTGCTACTCCAGAGTAAGCAGCAGAATGGCTGTGGCCAACTGTGCATTCGTATGTCAGGATTTTGTCCAGGTGGATCTTCACTGTAAACAAACCCATTGGCTGTTCCCCTACTGCAACAGTAGTGTGACCACTGTCTTCCCTCCAAATTCTGACACAGAAGCCCACCATAGAATTCTGCTCTGCAGCAGAAATGGGTATAAAGTAACCTTGTGGGGGCTTTCCCTGGGCTGGCAACCTACACAATAGAAATGTGATATTTCTACTGCAGTCATGTATGTTTGCAAAGGGAGTGTTGCATGATTTAGGTTTTACATGCCTAGGACTTGATTCTGCAATCCACTGAGTGGCCTTTATTCATGTGAGTAGAACCATTTATTTCAATATAACTATTCATGTGAGTGCTACTTAACTTGAGTAAAGGTTGCAATATTGTGCTGTGTACAATCAAGGTAAGGATTTTATTATTTCTCTCCTCCTATATGGCTTACAACAAACTAATATTATTTGGTTTATCTTGTCCTTTAAAAGATAACAAATTATTTGATAATGCAGCATTTTATAACAGTAACCTGCACTGATTGAGGAAACATGTAAAGAAATGTTTCAGAGGGATAGTGGTGTTAGTCTGTAGACTCCTCGTTATGTAAAGAAATGCTTGCCATTGAAATTTCACTTTTCCCCATTTGGCTATGTAAGCATGTATATTTTCCATTTTGGGTATGTAGCATTTTGCAAGAGAATTTGAAAAAAATGTTTCTGTGAAAATTGTTGTCTGGAATGTTCTCTGAAGTCTTCTAGTATTTGTGTTTTGTCATGGCGTCTTGTGAAGATGTTTTACTTTAGGCTAGCTATTCCAAGTAGATATTGGCTAGAGTTTGAGCTTTACAAACATCTACTGGTTCTCTTACAATTCTCTAAGAAATAAATATAGTGGTTTTCTGAGAATAATCAATAAAAAGTATACATGGAAATATAATGAAAAGAAGCTTCTTTGTGTGGGAAGAACCTGCTACTCTGTTCAGTTGTTTTTAAAAAGCAAATCGTGGACCAGGGCACTCATATTATGGGCTTACAGATGTCCATGGCCATCTGTGAATACTGAAAGTAAAAAAAATGCTACAGGTTACACTGGAATATATTTTGTGAGTCATTTCCTTCCAGTTACTTTAATTTACTGTACATTATCTTTCCTTTACCCACCCCACCAAATTCACCTTGTGAGCAGTAACAGTGTTTTTGTAATCTTTCAGTTGCATTGTAAAATAATTAGCCTTTTTAGTACCTCAAATGATCCTTGTTTGCTAATTCCAAAGACGTCCGAAGGAGGCAAGAATGGCCTTCAGAGCTGTTAGACTTTGGAATGAAATAGTAAATCAACTGCTGATAAGACATATATATCATATTAAACACCAGAATCCACCACAAAATCATTACACTAAAAAGTGACAATTTTGATTGATTAAAATGGTATGGGCTGGATAGTGTTAAATCACAGTGAGTGATGTGACATTACAATTTTACATATCATATTTCTGTCAAGACAATGAGGGTAAAAGGCATTGTCATCATATGATAACGGACAATAAGAGGAATCCTGATGTTAGATTTATTACTGGGCTTAGATTTAGAAAGAAGTAATTCTTGTCTTATGCCACTTATCAAATAACTGTAAATTCAGTGATGATGTAAAATTCTAAGGCAGAGCCACTTAGAGTTTTGACAAAGTGCCAGCTATAAAGTATTTACTGTTCTCAATGATTCTGCCTTGCACATCTTAAATATTTATCAGAAACATGAACCCTTCTGATAAATGTTTCTGATCTTTGTTGGTGTTTTTTTAAGCTTATATTTTTCATTAGAAGCTGGGTTCCCTATTTTCATAATAATAATATAAAAATTAATAATCCTCTGCTGTTCTTAAAATAAGGATTGTTGGTAATATACATTATTTCATTATATTTATTTATTTTAATATGACGTACATAACATTTTCATGGTTTATGTCCTTTGCCATTTTCATTTTAGAGGCATGGAAGATTATCCACGTTATCGACAGTGATAGTCATGACTCATGGCATATAGTGACTCAGCATTAGTAGAGCCTAATTGTTAGGGCCCTACCAAATTCATGGTCCATTTTTGTCAATTTCGGGGTCATAGGATTTTAAAAATAGTAAATGTCATGATTTCAGCCATTTAAACCTGAAACTTCACGTGCTGTAATTGTAGGGGTCCTGACCCAAAAATGAATTTTTTTGTGGGGGGTCGCCAGATTATTGTAGGCGGGGTTGCAGTACTGCTACCCTTGCTTCTGTGCAGCTGAAGGGCGGCTGCTGGCCGGGAGCCCAGCTCTGAAGGCAGAGCCGCCGCCAGCAGCAGGGCAGAAGTCAGGACGGCATGGTACGGTATTGCCACCCTTCCTTCTGTGCTGCTGCCTGCAGAGCTTGGTCCTCAGTCAGCAGCCGCCGCTCTCCGGCCACCCAGCTCTGCAGGCAGCCACGCAGAAGTAAAGGTGGCACAGTGTGGTATTGCCACTCCTACTGCTGCTGGTGGGGCGCTGCCTTCAGAGCTGGGCACCCACCGGACTCTGAAGGCAGTGCAGAAGTAAGAATGGTAATACTGTGACTCCCCCTAAAATAACCTTGTGACTCCTAGAATCATAGAATCATAGAATATCAGGGTTGGAAGGGACCCCAGAAGGTCATCTAGTCCAACCCCCTGCTCAAAGCAGGACCAATTCCCAGTTAAATCATCCCAGCCAGGGCTTTGTCAAGCCTGACCTTAAAAACCTCTAAGGAAGGAGATTCTACCACCTCCCTAGGTAACGCATTCCAGTGTTTCACCACCCTCTTAGTGAAAAAGCTTTTCCTAATATCCAATCTAAACCTCCCCCACTGCAACTTGAGACCATTACTCCTCGTTCTGTCATCTGCTACCATTGAGAACAGTCTAGAGCCATCCTCTTTGGAACCCCCTTTCAGGTAGTTGAAAGCCGCTATCAACTCCCCCCTCATTCTTCTCTTCTGCAGGCTAAACAATCCCAGCTCCCTCAGCCTCTCCTCATAACTCATGTGTTTCAGTCCCCTAATCATTTTTGTTGCCCTTCGCTGGACTCTCTCCAATTTATCCACATCCTTCTTGAAGTGTGGGGCCCAAAACTGGACACAGTACTCCAGATGAGGCCTCACCAATGTCGAATAGAGGGGAACGATCACGTCCCTCGATCTGCTCACTATGCCCCTACTTATACATCCCAAAATGCCATTGGCCTTCTTGGCAACAAGGGCACACTGCTGACTCATATCCAGCTTCTCGTCCACTGTCACCCCTAGGTCCTTTTCCACAGAACTGCTGCCTAGCCATTCGGTCCCTAGTCTGTAGCTGTGCATTGGGTTCTTCCATCCTAAGTGCAGGACCCTGCACTTATCCTTATTGAACCTCATCAGATTTCTTTTGGCCCAATCCTCCAATTTGTCTAGGTCTTTCTGTATCCTATCCCTCCCCTCCAGCGTATCTACCACTCCTCCCAGTTTAGTATCATCCGCAAATTTGCTGAGAGTGCAATCCACACCATCCTCCAGATCATTTATGAAGATATTGAACAAAACCGGCCCCAGGACCGACCCTTGGGGCACTCCACTTGATACCGGCTGCCAACTAGATATGGAGCCATTGATCACTACCCGTTGAGCCCGACAATCTAGCCAGCTTTCTACCCACCTTGTAGTGCATTCATCCAGCCCATACTTCCTTAACTTGCTGACAAGAATACTCTGGGAGACCGTGTCAAAAGCTTTGCTAAAGTCCTCCTGCAACTTCCTTTTGGGCAGGACCCCCAATTTGAGAAACACTGGTCTCCTCCAAGAAATCTGTAGAGTATAGGGTAAAAGCACCTAAAAGACCATATTTCACTGGGAGAGACCAGATTTCATGGTCCATGATGCATTTTTCATGGCATTTTTCATGGCTGTGAATTTGGTAGGGCCTTACTAATTGTCATTCGCCTCTTACTATTTGATCCCTTGTGCATGTATAGTGTTCTCTATGGCCATACTTATTATTATTTAACATTTACATCATCACCTAGAGGCCGAAGCCAAGTGGGGAGCACATTGTGCTAGTCCCTGAACAAATGCACAGTAAATGACAGTCTTTGCCCCAAACAGCTTACTGTCTAAAAGACAAAACATAACAGGTGTATGAGATACATAAGCAGGGGGGAGGGAGGAAGGATGATATAACAAAAGGGATCTGATGTTTAAGCACCAGTTGTGTGCATCCTTCTTAGCCAATCAATAGCTGCTATCAGATAGCAGCTTGCTGTATGCATTACAGCAGGGATGAGATTTTAAGGAGAGACTTGAAAGAGAATGGTAGTCATAGGTGGTGGTTTATAGATTTTGAATGAGAGTTTTGCTTAAGAGACAGCTTGAGAGAAAGCACAAAGATTCTTGTGAGAGAAACAGACAGGCAGACAATCAAGGCTGGCATTGTTGGCAGAGCAACCGGCATGTGGACTTCATAATAGGACAGATAGCCTGGGACAAGGAGTTCGTGTTTGTGGTTGAAGAGAGGGATCCACTATATTTTTAATGACAGGTTTCAGAGTAGCAGCCGTGTTAGTCTGTATTCGCAAAAAGAAAAGGAGTACTTGTGGCACCTTAGAGACTAACCAATTTATTTGAGCATAAGCTTTCGTGAGCTACAGCTCACTTCGTCGAATACATTCAGTGGAAAATACAGTGAGGAGATTTATATACACGCAGAACATGAAAAAAAGGGTGTTATCATACACATTGTAAGGAGAGTGATCACTTAAGATGAGCTATTACCAGCAGGAACAGTGGTGGTGGTGGTGGGGAAATAGTTTTACTTTGTGTAATGACACATCCACTCCCAGTCTCTATTCAAGCCTAAGTTAATTGTATCCAGTTTGCAAATTAATTCCAATTCAGCAGTGTCTCATTGGAGTCTGTTTTTGAAGTCCTTCTGTTGTAATATTGCGACCTTTAGGTCTGTAATCGAGTGACCAGAGAGATTGAAGTGTTCTCCAACTGGTTTATGAATGTTATAATTCTTGACATCTGATTTGTGTCCATTTATTCTTTTATGTAGAGACTGTCCAGTCTGACCAATGTACATGGCAGAGGGGCATTGCTGGCACATGATGGTATATATCACATTGGTAGATGTGCAGGTGAACGAGCCTCTGATAGTGTGGCTGATGTGATTAGGCCCTATTATGGTGTCCCCTGAATAGATATGTGGACACAGTTGGCAACAGGCTTTGTTGCAAGGATAGGCTCCTGGGTTAGTGGTTCTGTTGTGTGGTGTGTGGTTGCTGGTGCGTATTTGTTTCTGGTTGGGGAGCTGTCTGTAGGCAAGGACTGGCCTGTCTCCCAAGATTTGTGAGAGTGATGGGTCGTCCCTCAGGATAGGTTGTAGATCCTTGATGATGCGTTGGAGAGGTTTTAGCTGGGGGCTGAAGGTGATGGCTAGTGGCGTTCTGTTGTTATCTTTGTTGGGCCTGTCCTGTAGTAGGTGACTTCTGGGTACTCTTCTGGCTCTGTCAATTTGTTTCTTCACTTCAGCAGGTGGGTATTGTAGTTGTAAGAATGCTTGATAGAGATCTTGTAGGTGTTTGTCTCTGTCTGAGGGGTTGGAGCAAATGCGTTTGTATCGTAGAGCTTGGCTGTAGATGATGGATCGTGTGGTGTGGTCTGGGTGAAAGCTGGAGGCATGTAGGTAGGAATAGCAGTCAGTAGGTTTCTGGTATAGGGTGGTGTTTATGTGACCATCGCTTATTAGCACCGTAGTGTCCAGAAAGTGGATCTCTTGTGTGGACTGGTCCAGGCTGAGGTTGATGGTGGGATGGAAATTGACATTCCTGTTAACTGCTGGAAATGGCCCACCTTGATTATCACTACAAAAGGTTTCTCCCCCCCTCCACCCCCGGCTCTCCTGCTGGTAATAGCTCATCTTAAGTGATCACTCTCTTTACAGTGTGTATGATAACACCCATTTTTTCATGTTTTGTGTGTATATAAATATCCTCACTGTATTTTCCACTGAATGCATCCGATGAAGTGAACTGTAGCTCACGAAAGCTTATGCTCAAATAAATTGGTTAGTCTCTAAGGTGCCACTAGTACTCCTTTTCTTTTTGTATATTTTTAATGTAGTTGTGATACTAGCAGGTGGGCTTTACTGAACTAGCTCATGAAGTCTTTTAATGTCATTATGGTAGAAGAGGGCTAAGTGAAGCTGAGTTGGAAACAAGCCCCTTTTCAAATACAACAGTATACCATAAAGCACTACTCAATAGCAGAAAAAAATTGGTGGCTGCACATGTTGGCCTGGGACATAAAAAGAAGTAAAGGGGCGAGTTAGATTTCATGCCAATGCACCTGCTGGGATTTAGAGAGAGACAAGGTGGGTGAGGTAATATCTTTTATTGGACCAGCTTCTGTTGGTGAAAGAGACAAGCTTTCGAGCTACACAGAACTCTTCTCCAGGTCTTTTAGGAATTGTCATGGCACCTGTCTGATCAAGATCTTGTATAAGTGTCCATCACTTCAGTATCTGGAATAATTCCACTGGTTCAGTGGTGTTATGGATTTATAGTGGTATAAGTGAGAGCAGAATTTGGTTCTTTGGCCTTTTTCCTTCGAGTTTTCCATCCTGTTTCAGCCTGGGGAACAAACATAGACTGATAATTTTATGCTGAGTGACAATAAAAAAGCATTAAAAAACTATTAAAATAGCCTCCAAGGATTATTTTTCTCCATTCATGATTCAGACTGACAGTCACAGTCAGAGAATGTGAGACTAATGTACATTAAATTTCCCATGCCATTTGGCTCTCCGAGGCCTATGTATTGAAAACAAAAAAGTTTCCATGGCCTGGTTGAATTTCTGATGAATAGATAAGGCTGTGTGCAGAGCTGCATTCTGTGACCCTCTGTAGTTTGCACTTAGTCCCTCCACAGCTTCTGTGACATGAAAGGTTCAAGATTATTTTGAGTGAGCATAGCCTTTTCAAATCACATCTGTGAAACACAGAAGAGCTGGGTAGCAGTCATCTTTAAAAATAGGAGAGTTTGCAAAACTGGGGCAGGTTATTAAAGCACTTTTGAAATATCTCAGCAGTCTCAGTGTAAGAACCAAAATAAATCCCTTGAAATCACATTAGGAACTCTGTATTTTCTGTTACAGATTTTTTCCTCTTAGATATCTACGTGGAAACAAACAAATGAAGTCTCCACTAAAAGTGGTAAAACTAAGGGCATTCATAATTAAAACTGCCACTGTGCCAGAGTCTTGGAGCAGTATGTGATCTTCTAAAGCACATGATGCCAGAAAGACATGATGTAATTCCCCAGGGGAGCCACAAAACTAAGTCCACCACAATTTAAAGTGAAACCCTCTATAACCTTAACATGACATTTATTTTCGTATGAGCTTTAGTGGTCTGTTATTGGTGGGGAGGGGGACATGGAGAAGGGTAGAGGAAAAACAGGACGGGGAAGAGGCAGGAGACATAAGAGGGTTGAATGCATCTCCTAGAATTTTCCTGCTCTCTCTTACCCAGACACCATCACTCTATATGGGTCATTATGAAAGTCTTTCTTGTCTTGGGAGGGTTGGATGCCATCCCAGACTTTGGTTAGAAAGCAGTTTAAGGATTCCCTCAAATCTGAGTATGTTGTGCATCCCACAGTCCTAGCTACCCTAGCAGGTCACAGCCAAGCATTCTGGTTTTGGGTCACAATCAAATTAATACCAGAACCATTGTAATGAGCTTGCAAAAATGTGGCTCCATTGATTCCTTCCATATAAAGGAGTTGCTACTAAATCTTTCTCTCTTGTCTCTCAACATTCTCAGGCAGAATCTCACTAGAAACCACAAACTTTGTTTACATCATCTGGTTACTGCTGGCCCTTTTGGCCCAATCCTAAAGCGAATGCTAAATCTCCCATAGGAGGATCAGGCCCCTTGGTTGTAAATTTTAATCAGGTTAAATTCTATTTCTCGTTTTTGATTAAACAAGTTTCATGTGTTCAGTTTTTCATTGTTATTGTAGGGGTTACTTTGGTCCAAAATCTGCTTCATTTATAATATATTTTTTTTCATAATGTAAAACCTGAACCCGAGACCTTGCCTTCCCACACTCCAGGGGCGTCAGCATCTTGTGGAAGTAAGCTGATAATATCTAACTACTTCGTTGCATAATTGAAATACAGAATACTAAACAGTATTGTTTCCAGATTTAGATGCATGCTTTTTTTGACGCTAGATGTCACTGTAGGACTGAGAGAAAGCTTAACTAAGAGGGTGAAACATGACTTCATCTTTCTCATATAGCCTGTTAGCATCTGCTTCATAGCCGAAAGGAGCCAGCATGGAATTGGTGCTTACACAGTTTGTTGGCAACTCTAGAGCAATATTTTTGTAGGGCAGCATATCCCAAACATGAGTAACTGGGTGTGAGGGTTGCTTCTCTGTCCAGTGTTTAAAATGTAGGATATACTTGTGTTTTAGAACATAATGGAGTTGTCTCAAAGATACCTCTTATAAATGTCATGAAAATAGTTTGTGTCTATAAACAAGGGTCTTTTGAAATTGTCAGGCCCTGTAACTCCCACTGTCTTTCACAGGATTTGCGCAGCTAAAACCTATCACACAGTAAATGTAAATTTACTCCAAACTATTAACCCAAGATTCAAGGAATTTACCCACGATAAAGTGATCAAATCTCTTTGGCCACAACCTTTGTTGGAGTTCAGTTTGATTTTATTCCAATCTGTCATCTTTATTTTTGTTTTTTGTTTTCTTTGCATCCTTTACTTTTCATTTCCTATGTCTTTAGTGCATCTTTCTTACTCGTATCTTAAAGCATATTTTCCCATTGTTTTTCTATATTTTTAAATTTCTCACTTTCCTTTTTGATGCACATTGTAGTGCTTTCATCTCATTACTCTCTTCATCGCTAGTTTTCTTTCTAACTCGGCTATTTTTCTGTCTCTTCATCCTGATGTTTTTTTCTCTCATGTAATAGGAGCAGAGACTGAAGAGGTCTTTCTCCCCGATTCACCCAAATCTTCAATAGTCTTTCCTCTTCATCCCTGAATCTATCACTCCTTCACTGTCCCTTTCCTCTGTCTCACTCTCTCCTTCTTTTCCCCCCCGGAATCCACTTTTCCCATTTCCTCCCTCCAAGTCCGTTGTTTTATGCCGTCCTCTTTCTTCGCTCTTGTTTAGTATATGTTTTTTTCTGATCTTCCTTGTTTTCCCACCTACAGAGTTTCCCTTCCATCTTTTCCTTATCTTCTGCCATTTGATCTCTACCCATCCTTGGTTCTCCCTTCTCTGCTACCTGTTCCCACCCTCTTAAATAGTATATGAGTATCTTTGGGCTTTTTGCCTGTGTCAGCAATATAGACACCTGGGAGAAAAGGATCTGTAGCAAGAAAGTGCTGCATATGCAGCTACCCCACCATCACTCCTGGCAGCCCACAGGTCATGGACCTGGTTAAAGGTGGTGTAACCGGAACTGGGAACAGACTCAGAACTGCATGACCCATTTCCCCTTGCATTGTTTAAGGAGCAGTGCGCCAAATATTTACTCTTTACAGCATTAAGCAAAGGTCCACTCACATCTGACTGGCTTCTTCTAGCTATCCATGCACGTTCTCGGTGTTCCTCAGTCTTTTGGCTATGGCTGCCCATAGAGCCACTAGAATTATTTCTTACCAATAAGATGCACTATGAATTTAGTCTTTTTTTTTCCATGAGGGACTCATTCAAAACTGATCCTGGTTTTCTGCCAATGTCTTCATTATTTGTAAGTTCTCACTACACAATTTGGATGAATTCTTTTCAGAATACAGTTTCTTCAGAGTGTTCACTTTAGCTGTTTGCTGTTAACTATGATGATCTCCTAAGTCCGATGGTATTGTTTCTGCTTACTGATGGGATGACAAACCTTATAAACTGGAGAAAAACCCAAATAATTCAAATGAGCATTCATTTTTTAAACCAGTAATCATTCATGTTTCACTAACATTCACCAACATTTTCATGGTACCAGGAGATTGTCTGAATATCTGAAAAAACCTGTTATGATGACCTTATGGCTTTCAACAAATTGAAATTTCCACTGTTATTCATGTGCATTTTTGCAAATCAGTGGAAGTTTTTTACCAGAAAAATAGGAATTGCCATCTGAATCAGACCATTCCTTTATCTAGTCTAGAACCTTGTCTGTGAGAGTGAGTAGTATGAAGTGCTTTTTGAGGAAGAACCCTGCAATATCAAGCTGTGGGATAGCCTGCCCCATAGAAAGTTTCTTCATAACCTCCAAAAGTTAGTAGTTGGATTATGCCCTGAAACTTGAGGGTTTATATCCTTTCCAGAACTCTTTTTTAAAAAATATTTATTATTATAAATCTGGATATTCTTTGATACCATGTAGATGTTTAATCCTTTATTTTTATTCTGACTAAGCTCTGGGCCTCCATTATTCAACCAGCTCTAGTTACTAGGCTTGCTGTCTCTGAAGTCCAGCAGCAACAACACTGTTTATGTTCTACCTTGTTGGAATGAGCTGCGTTCTGGGCCATTGTAGTAACTGCCCCTTGTGGAACACTGTTCACAGTGTAATACTCAACTGAAGAGACGATGAAATTACACGGTTTACATGTTTCTGATTAGTTAAGTGATGTTGGCCAGGGGCTGCAAAGGCAGAACTGCCACTGAAGTGAAAAGCATCATGATCAATGTATTACAAATATACAAATTGTACATCTGGAGTAGAATAAAAACATAGCTTTCCATATACAGGGGTCATAAAACACTAATGGGAGAGTAAGCATGTTTCTCAATCACAGCTCTCTCTTTTTTTGCTCAGCAGGCAGCTAGTCACCAGTAATTACGGGGGTGGGGGGTGGAGGGGGAAAACGTACTTCACCTGCATTTTTAAGAATTTTTGTTGTTGCAGAAATAATATGGTATGACTCAGAGAAAGATGACATCTGGCAATTCAGCTGCTTACCCTTGATGTAACACTTTGATTTATAGCACATTAGAATGTTCTTTCAGTGTAAGTAACAACTAAAATCTGAAAACTAGTTAAAAGAACATTAGAATAGAATAGAACCTCTATATTTTTAATTGACTAGTGACTCCTGTATATCCTTTAGCTGTGAAACAGCCTTTTTCTTTCCTTCTCTCTTGCTCTCTCTTTTTCCCCCTGCAGCTGGTAATAGTTTATGGAGCATGTTGCTGTGTTAATACCTTGTTAAGGCTGTTTCAGCTGCTGGGTCTTTGAGAGGTCAGTGTCAGGACTATTTTACTGTGAACCCTTGATGTGCAGGGTAAAGCCGGGGACAGGTAGAACTTTCACCCTCTCACACTGCAGGAAGCCTTACTGCTTTCGGCATCCCCCCTCCCATAATGCAGTGTTGCTGGCTGTATAAGCAATAAAAAATAGTATGTTTCTGGTCACAAGTAATTAGGGAAGCTTTAAGAAACATTTATGTTAATGGACTAGACATAACATCACTGGCATTACTTGATATTTCTAAATTCAGTTTGGTAAAGCTGCAGGTGTTAAAGAGCTGTTGAATGTAGTTGTCTATACATTTTTGACAGGTAGCAAAAAAGTCATTCTCCAGCTTATAAAGTACAAGTAAAAATAAAAGCATAAGTTTAAAAATACAAAATGTTCATATTGTCATACTTGCGGTATTACATCACTGGCAACTGCATTTGGCAGGTTTCTAAACTATAGTCGATGGCATTTGGGATAAGCCAAACATCAGATCTGAAAAGGGAAAATTAACATCTCATTTTTCAGTTCTAGGTAATATTTTAAATTTCCTAATAGAAGTTCATGCAAAAAACATACCTTACTTAGATTCCCAATTGTGAAATGGAAAAACATATTTTAGGAGCCTAATAGAAATAAAATCCAGTTTGCATGCCTGCTGTTTCCAACACAAAGCTTTAAAAAAAAAAAAAAAAGAAGGTGACCAGAAACACAGTATTTTCCCTTCATTCTTTTTCTGGTTAATTTCAACATGCAGGTTGAGCGGTCAATTTTTGCACTCAGTTGGTTGTGAGGTTAATCATAGGCCAGGAACGTTTGTTTCTGTAAATCTTGTTTAACTCACTGGCTGCTGCTACATTTAGTTTTAAGTTTCAGAGTAGCAGCCGTGTTAGTCTGTATTCGCAAAAAGAAAAGGAGTACTTGTGGCACCTTAGAGACTAACAAATTTATTTGAGCATAAGCTTTCGTGAGCATCTGATGAAGTGAGCTGTAGCTCACGAAAGCTTATGCTCAAATAAATTTGTTAGTCTCTAAGGTGCCGCAAGTATTCCTTCTCTATTTAGTTTGTTTTCTTTTATACTACATAATTTAAGAAAAAATATCAAGACTAATTAGTTAATGAGAAATTCATATAATGAGAACCAAATGCAATGTTTGTCATGTACAATATATGTCTATGTATCCTAAAAGGTAGGAATGCAACCATTATTCAAAACTGAGTAAAATCTTTGAAATAATTATTAACAGATGTGTTGTGAATTAAGATTTCAGTATAAGAACAATTTGTTGCAAATGGTAAAATGTGAATGCTTTATGTATTTTTTTTTAGATTGTTTTATAATTGCTTTTTAAAGAATTGCTTGGATTTTTAGTTGTCCACCACTTGGGTTTTCTCATTTAATCTTTCAAGCTAATGTAAGAATCTATATTAATGGCTTGCATTTCTTTACCACCTTCCACTTAAAGCTCTCAAAGCACTTTAGAAATATTAATGAATTAAATAGCCCAGAGGTGGATATTTTCTCTATTTTACAAACGAGGAAATGGAGGATCACTGAGGCTAAGTAACTAGACCAATCTCAGAGGCAGAGCCAGGAATAGAACCTAGATATCCTTATCTTTTACAAGATCATGTTTCCCTTTCATTTTCCCTAACTGCATGGTTTATTCATTGTATTAATTTTACTTAATAATGCAATGTTGCCATTCATGGCATCTAGGTTTGAGACAAAAGCAGATACAATTGCCCACAATGGGAAGCTATAGGAGCTCTCTGCTTTAGTTATCAGACTCTAGCTCACATACCAGGAAAAACAAGGTAATTAAGTCAAGAAAGTAATTCTATAGTTCAGACCCTATCAGATAAAGTCATGACTAAAAAAACAAGATGGCAGAATCATCTGAATACTAGCAAACTTGGGCTCAGTGCTATGGAATCAAAACTTGTACTCCATCTAGGGATGGGCAAATAAAATGCCGAGCACCGTGAATACCGGCCATGTTAGTGAATATCAATCAGAAGGCATTCAGCTACTGGATACCTGAAAGTGCATATGCCAAAACAGGGCTATTGGTGATTTCAGGTCTCTTGAATCTTGGAGGAGACCAAGAGGAAAAAATCTCATTGCTCTTGTTTCAAACCTATAAGAATTCCCATAAATTAAAGTTCCCTTTTAAAAATGCTAAAATCATAGCTAGAAAGGGTGAACCAGAGAGAAAGAGCCTGCCAGACTTCGTTTGTGTTGCTGGTTGCATTGCTAGCACAGGAAGGCAAGAAAAACGTGAGCAAGGGGCAGGCATACAAATATTCCTCAGTAGTGTATGTATATATAAGATGGGCTGTGACACCATGTGCTGCTGTAAATATTGATGCATCTGTTCTTTTCTGAGAGCTAGCTCAAGTTGTGATGTTGCAGTTGTTGGCTGTTGAGTTTAGTTTTCTCTAAATTTTAGACAATTGGTACCAATTGATTTTAAAAAAGGAGGTTTGAGACCACTGTGAAAAACTGTAGGTGAGCTGTCATGCACTTACATTTGCATCTGCATAGGGTGACCAGACAGCAAGTATGAACAACTGGGACAGGGGGTCGGGGGTAAAAGGCACCTATATAACACAAGGCCCCAAATCTCTGGACTGTCCCTATAAAGTTGGGACATCTAGTCAGGCTACATCTGCAGTTGCTGCCACTACAACAAGCAAATCAAGTAAATGCACGTGCAAATCAGCATTTAGAGGCCTGTCTGGCCATTTGCCCATGCACGTAGCTGATTCATATGTGCCAGATAGGCACACAATTGTACAGATTGTTTTTTTTTTTTTTTTAAATCCCCTTGCCTATTTTTAAGTGGCTTTTGAAGTGAAGTGGGGACTCTGTGCTACTATTTCCCTTTGGTCTGAAGAGGCAGGAATTTCTGATCTTCCATTTTAAGAAGAACACATCTAGACTACACGAGCACAGTGACAGAGGGGATAGAATGTGGCATTACTAAACTCAAATGGAGCAGACGCAGTAAACCTCCCCTTTTAGTAGCCTTGTTAGTACTGCTTCTGGCGATTTTCTTCTGTCTGTTATCACAGCTATGAATACCATCTCATCCACAGCCTCAGAAACAACTCTGACATCATAATCAAAAAGGCTGACAAAGGAGGTGCTGTTGTCATCATGAATAGGTTGGAATATGAACAAGAGGCTGCTCGGCAGCTCTCCAACACGAGTTTCTACAAGCCATTACCCTCTGATCCCACTGAGAGTTACCAAAAGCAACTACAGCATTTGCTCAAGAAACTTCCTGAAAAAGCACAAGATCAAATCCGCACAGACACACCCCTGGAACCCCGACCTGGGATATTCTATCTACTACCCAAGATCCATAAACCTGGAAATCCTGGGCGCCCCATCATCTCAGGCATTGGCACCCTGACAGCAGGATTGTCTGGCTATGTAGACTCCCTCCTCAGGCCCTACGCTACCAGCACTCCCAGCTACCTTCGAGACACCACTGACTTCCTGAGGAAACTTCAATCCATCGGTGATCTTCCTGATAACACCATCCTGGCTACTATGGATGTAGAAGCCCTCTACACCAACATTCCACACAAAGATGGACTACAAGCCGTCAAGAACACTATCCCCGATAATGTCACGGCTAACCTGGTGGCTGAACTTTGTGACTTTGTCCTTACCCATAACTATTTCACATTTGGGGACAATGTATACCTTCAGATCAGCGGCACTGCTATGGGTACCCACATGGCCCCACAGTATGCCAACATTTTTATGGCTGATTTAGAACAACGCTTCCTCAGCTCTCGTCCCCTAAAGCCCCTACTCTACTTGCGCTATATTGATGACATCTTCATCATCTGGACCCATGGAAAAGAAGCCCTTGAGGAATTCCACCATGATTTCAACAATTTCCATCCCACCACCAACCTCAGCCTGGTCCAGTCCACACAAGAGATCCACTTCCTGGACACTACAGTGCTAATAAACAATGGCCACATAAACACCACCCTATACCGGAAACCTACTGACCGCTATTCCTACCTGCATGCCTCCAGCTTTCACCCTGACCACACCACACGATCCATCGTCTACAGCCAAGCTCTACGATACAACCGCATTTGCTCCAACCCCTCAGACAGAGACAAACACCTACAAGATCTCTGTCAAGCTTTCTTACAACTACAATACCCACCTGCAGAAGTAAAGAAACAGATTGATAGAGCCAGAAGAGTTCCCAGAAGTTACCTACTACAGGACAGGCCTAACAAAGAAAATAACAGAACGCCACTAGCGGTCACCTTCAGCCCCCAACTAAAACCCCTCCAACGCATTATTAAGGATCTACAACCTATCCTAAAGGATGACCCAACACTCTCACAAGTCTTGGGAGACAGGCCAGTCCTTGCCTACAGACAGCCCCGCAACCTGAAGCAAATACTCACCAACAACCACATACCACACAACAGAACCACTAACCCAGGAACTTATCCTTGCAACAAAGCCCATTGCCAATTGTGCCCACATATCTATTCAGGGGACACCATCACAGGGCCTAATAACATCAGCCACACTATCAGAGGCTCGTTCACCTGCACATCTACCAATGTGATATATGCCATCATGTGCCAGCAATGCCCCTCTGCCATGTACATTGGTCAAACTGGACAGTCTCTACGTAAAAGAATAAATGGACACAAATCAGATGTCAAGAATTATAACATTCATAAACCAGTCGGAGAACACTTCAATCTCTCTGGTCACGCAATCACAGACATGAAGGTCGCTATCTTAAAACAAAAAAACTTCAAATCCAGACTCCAGTGAGAAACTGCTGAATTGGAATTCATTTGCAAATTGGATACTATTAATTTAGGCTTAAATAGAGACTGGGAGTGGCTAAGTCATTATGCAAGGTAGCCTGTTTCCTCTTGTTTTTTCCTACACCCCCCCCCCCCCCAGATGTTCTGGTTTAACTTGGATTTAAACTTGGAGAGTGGTCAGTTTAGATGAGCTATTACCAGCAGGAGAGTGAGTTTGTGTGTGTATTTGGGGGTGGGGGGGATGTGAGAAAACCTGGATTTATGCAGGAAATAGCCCGACTTGATTATGTAAAGAGTTGTCACTTTGGATGGGCTAGCACCAGCAGGAGAGTGAATTTGTGTGGGGGGGTGGAGGGTGAGAAAACCTGGATTTGTGCTGGAAATGGCCCACCTGATGATCACTTTAGATAAGCTATTACCAGCAGGACAGTGGGTGGGAGGAGGTATTGTTTCATATTCTCTGTGTATATATAAAGTCTGCTGCAGTTTCCACGGTATGCATCCGATGAAGTGAGCTGTAGCTCACGAAAGCTCATGCTCAAATAAATTGGTTAGTCTCTAAGGTGCCACAGGTACTCCTTTTCTTTTTGCGAACACAGACTAACACGGCTGTTACTCTGAAACATCTCTTCCATTGTTTGGGCTTGACTTCAGTGAAGTTATGCCAGTGAAGAATTTGGCTTCTTGTCTATTATGCCTAGGACATTGATAATATTGTAATCTGATGAGTGGGAGGACATTAGTGAGGAGATAAGGAAGAGTTAAACGTGCAACTGTCAGATTCTAATGTGTTTTCTCCAGCAGAGACACTTGAAGTCCAAGCTAAAGAAGACAAACAGTAAGGAGGGCAGTGATAGCTACAGCACCTGCAGTTCCTTTCTGTTTGTCATTTTGGAGGAGAAAAAGAATATGCAAGCTGTCAGAAACAATACATGGCAAGAGGGTGGGAAGAAAGAAAACTGATCAAGTGCATTTAAAGCTATGATAGTACTAATCACTTCATTCTTCCATTCCTTTATGCAGTCACTGGTAAGAACAGGGCTGTGAACTACCATCAGCAGTAGCAGCTGCAGGTAGCTTTGGACATCAAGGATATATCTACAGAGTCCGCGGCAGTGAGACTCCCAGCCTGGGTCAACAGACGTGGGCTAGTAGAGCTCGTGCTAACACTTGATAAAAATAGCTGTGTAGATAGAGCTTTGAAATTGCAGCTCAGGCTCTGAATCCCACCCCACTGCCTAGGCTTCAGAGCCTGAGCTCTAGTCGCAGCCACAATTTCAAAGCACGGACGACCCCGCTATTTTTAGAGCTCTAGCACAAACTTTGCTCACCCAAGTCTGTTGACCTGGGCTGGGAAGCTCGCTTTGTGCAGACTCCAAAATGCTGTGTAGACGTATGCAAAGGCACATAGCCTGAAGCACAAATTAATTGAGTCCTACTGGTGATGCACCGACACATGGTAATGTGTAGGGCCCTACCAAATTCATGGCCATGAAAAACGCATCACGGACCATGAAATCTGGTCTTTTGTGTGCTTTTACCTTATAGTATTCTATACAGTTTTCATGGGGGAGACCAGCGTTTCTCAAATTGGGGGTCCTTCAGAGCTGGGCGGCTGAAGAGTGGCGCCTGCTGGCCGAGGCCGTCCTTACTCACCACGCCATCCTTACTTCTGCGCTGCTGCTGGCAGCGGCTCTGCCTTCAGAGCTGGGCTCCCAGCCAGCAGACACTGCTCTCCAGCTGCCAAGATCTGAAGGCAGGGCCACCACCAGCAGCAATGCAGAAGTAAGGGTAGCAGTACCACGACCCCTCCTACAATAACCATGGAACAACCCCACAATTCCTTTTTGTGTCAGGATCCCTACAATTGCAACAACTGTAATATTTCAGATTTAAATAGCTGAAATCATGAAATTTCTAATTTTTAAAACTCTATGACTGAAATTCACCAAAATGGGCCATGAATTTGCTAGGGCCCTAGTAATGTGGCAGCCTTTTCAAGGGTTAATATTCTTAATGCACTAAACTAATGTTTTCTTGAATGCCAACTCCATTGGTTAAGATGCTAGATTTCCCAGTACAGTATTTCATACAGTGATTTACTTGTAAATGGGGTGTGTGTGTGGGGGGGGGGGGGAAGGAGGTGCAAGGAGTGGAGAGTCAAATATCCACCCATACTCTCTAATTAACCTGTTCCTTCACTGACTCTAGCAATTACTTATTATAATAATAATACCTAGCTGTTATAGTACTTTTCCTCCATAGATCTGTGATGGGGTATTCACCCCACACTGGAACGGAGGGGGTTAAAAGCAGCCTAGATATACTGCACGCAGAAGCCAATCAGGGCCCAGCGGGCTCACATAAAAGGGAACTGTAGGGAGTCCAAGGAGAGAGGACTGTGTTCTTAGTGGGCTGCAGAAAGGTAGCACCTTGGACAGAGCAGTTGCTGGCAGGGACCGGGGGATCAAGAGGGAGTTCCTGGCTGGCTACTGGGACTTGTGAGCTGGAGCCCCTGAGAGGAGGGCAAAGAAGGTGCTGGGGCCACATGGAAGTGGCCCAGGGAATTGAAGCAGCACTGGTGGAGAAGCTAAGGAGAGGCAGCAGGAGGCCTGGGCAAAGACCCAGAATAGTGGAAGGGCCTGCGTCCCCACCGTACTCTCTGCTGGGGAAGTGGCTGGATTGGACTGGGAGATACGCCACGCCCCGTAAGGGGGAAACCACATATGGTGGCATGGTCAGAGGACTGAGTCACATGAAAAGGACGCGGCAGTTCCTGGGCTCAGACGTGTCTGCAGGTGGAGAAGGCAGTGGAAATGGCACCACCAGGAGAGGGTGCACTGGCTGAAAGAGCTAATCCCTGAGACAGCCAGCAGGAGGCGCCACTCTGGTGAGTGGACTCCATCACATAATCTCAAAGCTCTTTCTAAAAGAGGTCAGTATCATTATCCCTGTTTTACTGAGATGGGAAAGCTGAGGCACCTAGTGGGAAAGTCACTTGTCCAAGGTCACCCAGCAACTGGCTGACAGAGCCAGGAAAAGAAACCAGGTCTCCTGAGTTTTAGTCTACTTCTCTATCCACTAGGCTACACTGCTTCCTTCCTAGCCAGCTAGCATATATTTTTTCCTAATTCACACTCATATCTAATCAACAGGTGACTGATAATTTGGGGCACTTAAATTTGGATAAGGATTGTAAATGAAACAAAGAATGAATTACATCTTCTAGTCTCATCCAGTAGAAAAAAAACCATGCTAACTGCTCAGCTTCCCTGATCATCATATCAGTTCTCCTGGGCAAGTGCTGAGCCATTAATAAAATTTTGCCTAGGAACTGAAAGATACTTACATTAAGCGTGCTGCGAGTGATGCTGTTATGGCTCATCCTCTGGAAGAGAAAGGACCAGGAGTGGAGAGATGAACAGACCTCATGTCAGGAAGTGTATACAAGAAAGGCATGGGCTCATGGTTAGCACACAGGATTGGGAATCAGGAAATGTGGACTGCATTCCTGACTCTCACTTCCTTACTGTTTGTGATTTTTAAAAAACCCATACCTTCTGGCCTCAGTTTCCCCATCTGTAAAATGAGAAATGCTGACGACAGCTGGCTAGAAACATGAATTCACATTCTGTGGGAAATTCTGAAATTTAAAAAAAAATCATTCTGAAGTAGAACGAACAATGAAATTTCAAAATTTCCCATGGAATGGGAATTCCAAACTTTTTTGTTTTGAAAAGGTCAAAATGAAATGTTTGGACTATTTCAAAACATTTCTGAAGCTCACTGAGCTGTCCAGCGTCCCGGCAGCCTGTCAGGTGGGGAATTTGTCATCATGGGAAGTATGGGAGCTGGGCCTTCCAGACTGACAAAAAGATGGGGGCCAGCTGGCAGGAAATCTGCCTGGTTTCCTTCAGAATTTCATCCAAGTTGACACATTCCCACAGAAAGTTTCAATGTCAATGTTAGAGAGACAAGGTGGGCAAGATAATAATTTTTATTGGACCAACTTCTGTTGGTGGGATGAAGACAAGCAAATGAAGTAGGTCCAATAAAATATATTACCTCATCTACCTTGTCCCTCTAATATCCTGGGACCGACATGGCTGCAACTACAATGCATTTGTCAATGTGACAGAGTGCTGGAAGCTAACAGGTGAGCCAGCACTCTGATCATTTAGGCACCAATCAGTTCCTTTGGAGAAGGCTGATTGGAGATATGCAGCTGATCAGTCTGAGAGGCTTGATGAACCAATTAGCCATCAGCTGAGGGCTATAAAAGACAACCCAGGAAGAAAATCACAGGGGGAGGACCAGGGCTAGTGTGCTCAGATATTAAGGAATGGAGATCACTGTTATGGACCTGTGGGGAAGGACAAGAAGCAGTGTAAATACTTTGCTGCATGAGGCTGTATTGGTGATGGGGAATATAAATAAATTAATGTGAAGATTCCTTTTACTGAAAAGAATCTGAGAAGTTTCTGGGGCAACAGAGGATGGAGTAAACAAATCAGCATTTTCCAATGGAAGACTCTTATGTTGGAAAATCTCTGACCAGCTCTTATGCTAACCTTTGTAAAGTGCTGTGAGGTCCTAGAATGAGAATTGCTATACAAAGGGAAAGGATTCCTATTACTTCTCATTATTTGAGTAAGTTAAACTTTGCACTTAAATTAGTTTATGATGACTAGAAATGTACTAGATATATTTTAAATTTATTTGTAACTTTAAAATAGTCTCTAGTGTGAACTAGCTGGATTCACCTCTCTAGGGTTCTAATTATTTGGATGTTGCATTACCCTTTTTCTTATTTTGCCAGTTGTGGCAGACAGCATATTTGGGACTGATTCCAAGGGTTTTAAAGCTTCTCTTTCCATCTGCTTTCTTAAAATTGCACAATCTGAACCAGTACTGCCATCTGGGAAATAATTTGATCTTGTGATGGAGTAGAATCATTTGTATAAACTAAAACAAAAATGGTCATTTCTTTAGAGTGAAAATTAACAGCTTTCCCCTCCCTACCTAAAGTTCCTGCCAAATAATGGTAGAATGAGCTGCTTGAGGGAACTTAACAGTAAAGCAAAAGTTATTACAAGTCTTTGGATATGTCAACACTGAAGCCAGAAGGTGTAAGTTACGCCTTGGGGAGATATTCCTGTGCTAGCTCTGATCCAGCTAGCATGCTAAAAACAGAGTGTAGCTGGGCTAGTTGAAGGGGCGAGCCGCCTTGAGTACCATCCCCTTCCAAGACCTCAGATATGTATTTGGCATGTCTAGCTCCACCTCCTGCTCCAGCTGCTGTGGTTACATTCTTTTTTGTAGCATGCTAGCTCAATCAGAGCTAGTGAGGGTATGTGTCCTAGAGCTGGAATTTATACTTCCAGCTCCACTGTAGATATACTTGTGACCATCAGGGTCCAGATACCCCCAGGTGGAGAACAGGGGGTCTGAGCCCCAAAGAATAAGCAATTGTATCAGCTATAGAAGTGGTCATGAGTTAGGTCTTTTATGAAAGTCAGTGATATGAATCAGTAGTCTGTCAATGTGAACTGTTTGCAGTAACACTGTATGGAGAATCATGGATACTGACTGATTATATACTTTAAAGTCTGTGACCAAACATAGGGGAGAAACAGGCTTTCACCAGACAGGAGGAAAGGCAGCAATCTACCTCTCTCCAATGTAAATTAAGCATTATGGAATCAAAACAATGGAAGTCTCATTTGCATATGAATCAGCAAGGCAATGGGAAGTCAGCAGGAAGGGAAGAACAGCAGGAGGTCATCTTGACCCTGAGGACAAAACAATGCACTTTGGGGAAATATAAGCAGAAGGAAAAAGCCACTTTGGCATCCATCACTTAAGGAACAGCATGCTGTGAGCCTGTGAAAGTCTCCGGTCTATGTATGATGCTATCTTGATGTCCGTGAGAAAACTCCCTAGGCAAAGGTTGTAACTTTCTATTAAGTTGTAGTGACTAGAAAGCATCATTTGTTTTGTTTAATTTGTAACTTTAGCTGCCTCTTTCATTCTTGCTTAGTATCACATAAATCTCTTGTTCTTTAATACAACGTATGCTTGTTTAATTACAAAACCATCTCTGTGCTGTGTATTAAACTGGAGGGTGAGTCCTTAGCTAGCCATACAGACTGGTGTGTACTCTGACTGTTTGGGGTAGCAAACTTAACTTCTGTGAGTGTCCAGTGAGAGGGACTGGATGCTGCAGACACACATCTCTGGGGAACTTGGGAGTTGGTGGTTCGCAGATTCAGTCCAACCTTGTCTTGCAGGTAACAGAAACCTGTTTGCTGGGAAGGCAGACAAATAGGTGTGGCAGGGAGCTGACACATAGCTTAGCAGCTGCAAAACTTGCTGAGGCTGAGAGGGAGTAACAGAGGAGCTCACAATTCTGGGTACCGCAAGCATGATGTCACAATACCCTCAGAGAAATAGGGTCAGATTCTGCAAAACTCAACACGGGTGAGGAGACCCTCTCCTCCCCAACCCCCCGCTTCCATTACTGAGATAAAGGCTACAGAGGATGGACCAAGCATTCAATTCCAACTGCAAAGATGATGAAGTGGCTGAATAAGGATTACAATGGCTTGGACTCTATCCTTAAAAGGACAATTCACTTCAAAGAGAAATGTAGCAGAGGAGAACCCTGTGAGCCAGAGTGGGCAAGAGAAGAGAAAGTATCCTTGCCCCCACTCCAGACGTCATGACAAGAGGGCTGATGAAGGGCTAGCAAGAGCATCCGTCCCTGACAGAGCAACACCTGGTTTTCAACAGAGAAGAAGAACTGTAAGCTGTGAAAATGAGGCTGATCGCTGTGCTGGCAGTCCTGCAGTCGTTGTTTAGATAGACTCTGAGCCTCACTACTTGTGAGTGATCTAAGTGGAATACACGGTTGTATGTATTTGAAGAAGTAGAAATGGTTACTTACTGTAACTGTGGCTCTTCAAGACATGATTCAGACATGTGTTCCATGACCCACCCTCTATTCCCCCGCATCGGAGCCCTGTCTCTGAGCATTCAGTGTGAAGGAACTGAGGGGGCTTCAGGCAGTGCTGCCTCATACAACTGGGGAGGGGCTATGAGCATGAACGTGAGCACTGTCTCCTACAGGTACTGCTAGGTAAAATTCTCCACCTCTTTTGCACTGGGCTCGCACACACCTAAGCTGAATATACATCTACATCACATCTCAAAGAACCACAATTACAGTAAGTCACCGTTGAGTATTGCTAACTTCCTCAAATAGCGTTCCCCTTTCCTATTATGCTCACTTCTGTTTTTCCTGGAATGAGTTTGATCCGTTTATTTCTTCCAGGCATTGGGACATCTTAGCTGGCAACAGACTTCACACACTACAGTTAAGTGTCCTCTTCGTTTGATGGCATTGCAGTCTATGGTGTTTTGAAATCTCTATAAGCAGTCTCATATAGGTATTCATGAGGAGGTGTGAGTTTATTGATCCTTGCAGGGATCCTCATGATGGAGTTTTAGGTGTGTGTGAGAGGGGCCGAGGGGTAGGAGTTGTGTCTGAGAAGACTGCATAGATCCTGTGTGGTGCTAGGCCTTTCACTCCTGCTCAGTCTTATATGTTTATCATAAGCATTAAATGGCTACTGGGCAAGCACTGTGAAATGACACCTTTTCGACATGAATGTCAATAAGTGGAACTGCAGTTAGAATTCAAATCTGAATTTCTTTGGGTTTTCTGACAGCTGACACAAATGCCAATTCATAAATTTCAGGGGGAAGGGAGACCTGATTTCAGGACCATTAATGTTTTAGCGAATATTTGCTTAGTAATTTCCACACATGTGGAATTAAGTAAGAAGTGTGATTTCCCTTCTGGGATGATGCAATGATAAATATTGCCCTGTAGATGTGCATTATATGCTAACGATATTCTGAAATCACTAAAAATCCATAGTGTATAAGAACTCTCTTGTGGTTGCTAGATGTACAGTAACTGTAGCAAAATGGAATCCTTCTCCTGGCATAGAAGATACTAAACATCTAACAAGCATAGTATCAACATGGACGAAGTTAAGAATGTTGGCATGGTTGTCTTAACAATTATTGTTCTGATGGCAAATGTAAACAAGGGTACACTCAAGTGCTGAGATATCACTGGCTATCCAGAGGCTACAGGCCTGTATCTCGGCTACACACAGTATTCAAAGTGGCCCTGACACAGCAGGAATTGGAATCAGAAAATGGGTGGGGGAGGGGCACGAGCATAATTATAAAATGCACAAGATCCAAATTACTGGCAATAATCCAAATTGGGAAGGTGTTACCCAACAGAGAGGGTTCACTTATTCAGAGGAGCTGGTTTCTCTTGGAGAACAGATTATGTGATTCCTGCAAGGCAAGAATTATGAAAACTCAGTGTCAGACAAAATATCTACAGTTCTTTTTAATGCTAGGAAAAAATTCCACAGGAAAGGCATAAAACTTAAAATGGAAGAAATCTTCTTCTGTTTCCAAGCTCCTGAAAAGCTTATATTGTATATTTATTAGCACAGGGTTCAGAGACGGCTTCTCTAGCAGTTTACTCTGCAGACATACAAAGTTGACTTCCATGAGTTAATAGAAAGCAACCCCTTTTTCTGCACACCTAATTTATAGTGGGTTGCTTTATTAGAGAATGATGTATGAAATCCCCATATATAAGCCACTCGGGATATTTTCTGCTAGTTTAAGTACCTCACATTATTTTATTTTTTTAACCAAGGGCTAGTAACTTTGGCTTCTTGGATCACTGAGCTTTGATTTCTAGTACTTGCCATTAATTCACTCCAGAATTCGTAAACTATGAGGTGATGCTAGTGATATTTTTTTCAAATTCTTAAATAAATGTTCCAGTCACCTCATATCTATACCACCTTAGGCTGTGATCTCAGCATCATTAATAAACTAATAAGGATGTCCCTAGTCAGTACTTGGAAAAGTAAGTAATATGGGTGACTCACTAGAGGACATTTTCCCCTCAGTCAGTCCTGAACAAATGCCCCATTATTCTTTATTATGGGCCAGATCTTCAGTTGGTGTAAATCAACATAACTCCATTGATTTCAGATGATTTTAGAGATAAGCGTGGTGCTTCATCAAACAAATAAAATACAGGTTCCCTGCCCACGAGTACTCATATTTTCTCCTCCAGCTGACCTTATTTTGTAATATCACAGCTAGGGGATGGGACAGGATAAGTAGATGAAGGAAAGGACATTAAGGTTACGAGGTCACGCTGGAGATGAGAATACGCATATGGGTAAAAAAAATTCTTTTGAATAATCACTGTTTTTAGTTACAGATATAGTTTATAGGCAAGGGACATAGTGTAGGAGAGACAGGAAGCATGACAGACTCAGACAGAAATGTGTGGCAGGCAGCATGAAAGAAAGCATTGGAGGAGGACACAAACATGATCAGCTTGGACTGACCAGAGAGGTCATTTTTGGTATTGGGATGGAGAAGGTCTGAACACGAAAAGAGAGATGGGCAGAAAGGTGCCATCATGGTGGTTGAGAGGCATTGTGCTGTTGCATTGCAGCCAAAAGGTAGCACCTTTAAGAGAGACATGCTGATCACAAACAGCAGCATCATTCAGTCTTCTGTGGTACTTTCCAACAGAATGGGATCATAGAATTACAGAAATGTTGGACTGGAAGGGATCATGAGAGGTCATTTAGTCAATCCCCTTGTGCAGAGGCAAGACCAACTACTGAAGTTAGACATTTTTAAATCAGCAGGTCCAGAGAACGTGTATTCAAGAGTTTTAAGAGAGATGGCTGATGTGCTCACTGGATCGTGAATTTTTTGGTCAGTGAGGTCTGAAGCTAGATCCCTGCATGGATACAAATTTATATCCGCGGATATAAATGGGTATCTGCAGAACTGCAGGGCTCTCCCGGGAACCACAGTGGTGAAAGGAGCAGAATGTGGAGCCATTGGTCCCAGGAGCCAGTGCCCTGCACCAGCAGCCCCTCCAGCACAGCTGTACCACCCCCAGCCCTGCCCCCAGCCTTTCCATGCAGCTGTCTGTCTCTCCTGTCCAAGGGTGTGCAGGTGAGCCTGGTGCCCACCCCAGTGGGTGGGGCTGGGGGCAGTACAGCCACGCCGGAGGAGCTGCTGGCGTGGGGCACTGGCTCCTGGGAGCAGCAGCTCCATGTTCTGCTCCTTTCACTGCTGCGATTCCCGGGAGAGCCCTGTGGTTCTGCGGATACCGATTTCTATCCGCATCCGTGAATATAAATTTGTATCTGCACAGGGCTCTACTTGGAGCACTGGAGAAGTTCCAGAAGACATAAGCAAGATAATGTGCCATTTTAAAAGAAGGTTAAATGGGATGAGCTGAGTAATTATAGGCCTGTCAGTCTGATATTGATCCTGGGGAAGATAATGGATCAGCTGATATGGGACTCAATTAATAAGGAATTAAAGGAGGATAACATCATTAAAGCAAATCAAAATGGGTTTATGGAAAATAGATGCTGTCAAACTAACATGATAGAGATCAGTTCTCAGCCCTATACTATTTAATATTTTTATCAGTGACCTGGAAGAAAACATAAGATCATCACTGATAAAGTTTGCAATTGATCAAAAAATTGCGGGGAGTGGTAAATAATGAAGAGGACAGGTCACTGACTCAAAGTGATCTGGATCACTCGGTAATCAGGCACAAGCAAACAATATGTGTTTTAATATGACTAAATGTAAAAGTATACATCTAGGAACAAAGAATGTAGGCCACACTTACACAATGGGAAAAGCCATCCTGGGAAGCAGTGACTCAGGAAAAAAATTGGGGGTCATGGTTGGATAATGAGCTAAACACGAGCTTCCAGTATGATGATGTGGCCGAAAGAACTAATGCAGTCCTGGAATGCATAAACAGGGAAAACTTGATAGGAGTAGAGAGGTTATTTTACCTCTGTATTTGGCAGTGGTGCAAACACTGCTTGAATACTGTGTCCAGTTCTGATGCTCACGATAAAGAAGGATATTGATAATTGGAGAGGATTCAGAGAAGAGACATGAGAATGATTTGTGGGTAGTCCATCGGTTAGACGATGACGTTTTCATGCTCTCTCTTTTTGTGGATTCTGGAGTGACTCTGAAGTCCAAAGTGTGATGCAGATGTTCATGAGCAGATTGGGCAGACAGTCATTGGTGAGCGTCTTGGTAGCTATAGCCATAGTATGACACTTTTTCCTTGCAGCTAACAATCAATTATTTCTGTCCTCTTCAAAGGCTTGGAAAGCTCTGAGTGTTGTGTGTTGCCATGATAATTTATTTAACGCAGCCTTCTCAAGATCATCCAGTTTTATTGCGCCAAAATGTATGCTGTTCTTGCTGCTGTCCTTGTAGAGCTTTCTGGGGCGGCCTTGATTCCGATGTCCTTGTGCCAATTCTCCATAGAAAATTTTTCTGGGGAGTCAATATTCAGGCATCCTAATGATGTGTCCAACCCAGTGTAGTTGGGCTTTTATCAGCATGGTCTTGATGCTCGTGACATTTGATTTTTGGAGAACCTCCAGGTTGGTAATTTTATCCTGCTAGCGGATCCCCATAATGGTACACAGCGACCGCATGTGGAAGGCCTCTAGCTGTTTGATATGCCATTTGTATGGTTTCCAGGTCTCACAGGCGTAGAGGAGAGATATGAGCACAAAAGAATTATAAAGCTTTATTTTTGTTGAGAGGGTTTTGTTGTGGGATTTCAGGACTTCGTTATGTAGCGTTCCTAATGACTGAGCAGCTTTCTTTATCCTGTTCGTGATCTCTGTTAACTTGCTTTAGTTGGTTTCCACTAATGGATATGCTAGGGCAGGGATCGGCAACCTTTGGCCCGCGGTCCGCCAGGATAATCCCGCTGGCGGGCCAGGCCAGTTTGTTTATCTGCCAAGTCCAAAGGTTTGGAGATCGCAGCTCCCACTAGCCATGGTTCGCTGCTTTAGGCCAATAGGGGCTGTGGGACGTGGCACAGGCCGAGGGATGTTATCCCACGGTAGTTATCACAGACCATTTTGCTGCCTTTATTTTTAAATAGAGGAATAATTGTGGCATCTTTGAAGTCTTGTTGCATTTCTTCACTATCCCAGATCTCAGTAAGGATTTTCTGGAGTGTTGTTACCACTTTTGGACCCGCAGATTTATATATTTCTGCCGGTATTCCATTCCTGCCCGAGGACTTTCCTGAGGATGATTAAAGGATTAGAAAACATGGTATAGTGATAGACTCAAGGAGCTCAATCTGCATACTTTAATGAAGAGAAAAGGGAGACTTGATCCCAGTCCATAAGTATCTACATAGGGAACAAATATTTAATAATGGGCTCTTCAATCTAGCAGAGAAAGATATAACATGATCCAATGGCTGGAAGCTGAAGCTAGACAAATTCAGATAGGAAATAAGGTGTACATTTTTAATGGTGAGAATAATTAACCATTGGATTAATTTCCCAAGAATCATTCTTCATCTCCGACCATTTTAAAATTGGATGTTTTTCTGAGAGACATGTTCTAGGAATTCATTTTGAGAAGTTCTATGGCCTGTGTTACACAGGAGGTCAGTCTAGATGATCACAATGGGCCCTTCTGGCACTGAAATCTGTGGAAAGAACACAAATTCTATAATAAAGAAAAATTTAGCAGCCAACCGTTGCCATATAGTGTAATAAAAATAATCAGCCAAATCCTTAGAACAACAAAGACTGACAACACCCCACACACCAGACTTCAATTCTCAATGTTCTTCCCACCTTCCCAAAAGGTCTGGTTGAAAGATAGGCTGACCAGACAGCAAGTGTGAAAAATTGGGACAGGGGGCGGAGGGTAATAGGCTTCTATATAAGAAAAAGCCTCAAATATCGGGACTGTCCCTGTAAAATGGGGACATCTGGTCACCCTATTGAAAGATGA
Organism: Caretta caretta; assembly: GCF_965140235.1. Taxonomy (NCBI): domain Eukaryota; kingdom Metazoa; phylum Chordata; order Testudines; family Cheloniidae; genus Caretta; species Caretta caretta. The sequence goes on from NC_134210.1 coordinate 59,105,180, forward strand.
CACTTCTAGTGTGCCCTGAGAGTCAACAAATTCAGGCTATTTCTATTTCAGACCAGGAGAAAGTGAGTTATAAAGATGTACAACCTCACAGCAGCCCCATCTTTAACTAATGGGGTTTGAGTGCTTCTGCTCATTTCAATGTAAAAGAACCCCACAAAAAATAGGCAGGTCCCAAACCAGTAGGGGCTCTGGTATTGGTCGTTTATACAAAAACTTTAGGCTGGTGCTGTAACATACTCATGTCCCTTGTGGATCAGGCCCAGAGCATGACCAGTAACATGCTTTCACCCCAAAGGAATCCAGTTGCCACCCCAGCTATAGAGTCTTTGCTCTTTAGCTCAAGTTGTAGTAGATCAAGTTTTCAGCTCTGGAGTTCCCACAAAAGCAATATATCAATGTAAGTTGCTGCTACTTTTAATTGTTTTCATTACAACTAATGGAGAGCATATTTTCAAATGGATTGATTTATGATACTTCCATGATGTGTACAAAGCCCTTTATTTGGAAGGTTTTCTTTTTTGGTTTTGAGTATTCTTAGAAGTTTGTGTCCATGAAAACTCTCAAATAGTTATCTTACGCATTTTTCACATTGGTGTTCCTTGGTGGGAGTAGCTGCTGAGGATTTGAAGTAATACTCATTCAACCAAACATGTGGTGCACATGGTGTATCTGGTATCAGGTCAGCTCTGTCTCTTCAGTTTTGCAAGACAGCCACTTAGAGTTCATTGCACACTTACAAACATTAACAAGGTCTAGTGATGAGATTCCAGACTCAGTTTGGCTATCTCATGAGAGCTGTTTGAGTGCCCAGTTCCCCCTTTCTGGCTCTTGTCAATGTGTGGCAGCTGGCTTTATATATGCCTACAATTTCTGTAATATAAATGTAATATAACATTTAGCTTTCAAACTTTTTATATGTTCTGTTTGCCATAAAAAAAAACGCTTGCTCCAACATCCTCTTTTTTTGTTTTAAAGAAGCTTTCCCTTTCATGTGCAGATGTTCTATCTCATTTTGTATCTTGTGCTATAGTGACATTTTCTCAGCTCTTCAGTCCACATGTGTGGGGCTCATGAAGAATATTTACATTTTTGAGAGGAAAGATAATTACTTGTAACTGGAGATTTGTAAAGGTGATTTCCACTCTATGCTCGTAGTTACCCTCCCCTGCATCAGGTTTAACATTAGCTTATTTATGTTAAGTGATTTAATAAGGAAGGGATTTTGTCTTTATTTCCACAACTCCCACAACCGGTAGTAATAGTCAGCTGTCTGCAGCCACTCAACAGTATTGTCAGTGGAAACAAAAAATGGTTTAACTCTTGTTCTCAGTTACAGCAGGTTTCACGTATTTGTTGTATGCATGTCAATTTTTAAAACTGTTGTAATCACTTGGCCTAATTTGGACCTTTAAAATTCCCTACCTTAGAAGTCCACTCCCTTTTGTGCCAATACAGCATGTATCTATATTGCCTAGCTCTTATCTGCGTTGTTGCACCGTTCCACAGTACCTCTGCTGGATGAACCAGAACTGGCACATCCATTGACTTCTACCAGCTGTTCTCTGCCAATTCCAGTTCCTGACAGGTAGCAAGCTGTGTAGTTGGCAGTGAAAAATCTCAAACAGTTCAAATGTGCCCCAGGGAGGGCAACTGCTTATCCTAAACCCATCAAAGAAGCACTGTTGTGCTTTGCAAGATATATTACATTAACAACATCTGTCTCATATTTTTGGTATTCAGAACTGAGGAAGGGGTGAGATGCAGCTTTTAATATAAAGCAAGAGCACGTTACTTGTAACAGAGCTAATATAAACATCTTGATGAACAAACACTTTGTGTGCCGTGTGAAATGTTTCTGAACCTAATCTGTTTTTTTTAGATATAAAAGACAAAATTATCCATTTAAATGTCAAGGCAGCCTACTATTTTACCTTAAACTCATATTTGGTTCATTATTCATATGCTGCTGTGATGGTCACATGCCATACGGCAAATGGGCTTGATCCTGTGAGGTGCAGAGCACCCACAGTCCTCACTGACATCAGTGGGAGTTGGCATGGCTGGATTGGACCTAAAATAGTTGGAAATTCAGGATATTAGAGTTTGGAATAGTTAAAAATGTAAATGAATGGGGATCATGGAACTACTTTAAGCTTCAGTCTTTGTTCAGGAATAAACTAGGGTCTTGGTCATGAGAGAAGCTTTGTGTCCTCAATTCCCATTAAAGTCAGTGGGAGTTGAGGGAGCCCACCATTTCGCAAGACTGTGCCTTAAAGTAGCTGCTGATAAATGCACTACCAGAGGAAAAACGTCCTGACTAATTTGGTATGAAAATATTAGTACAGTATTAAATGTAGTACTTGTGCTTTGGATGACTTCCACCTCCTCTATCTGTAAGAATTAGACCTGGGTGGTGGTGATTTATTTAGAGCTTTCAAAACCTTTATCAAGTGAATCTGAAATTTAGAAGCTGAATAAGTTGACAGTAATGGACATAAACTCATGTTTTTCTTCCAACCCCAAAATGCAATAAAATAAAATGAGACTTAGATAGAAACAAATTGTCGCTTTCTATCCAATAGAACTGTACTGGATCTACTAGATCAATATCTAGTATCACCTGGAAGAAAGACATTAAGTGACCTGCATATGGGCTTCATTTAGAACTCCTCACATTAAGAGGCCCAGCATTTGTAAGTAATGTGGACATTTTTTCCCCCTTGAAGGCTAAGCAGAGTACAGATGCTCACTTTGTAACTGATTTGGAGTGACAGGGGTTTAGTGTAGCCCTGCAGTTACTGACCTGGAGCATTCATGATTCTGTGCCTTGAGCAAGAGGGAATAAATTATTCTGCTACCTTCCACTGTCACTTTAAATCCATAAAGGAATTTTGCAGTCTAAAAACGTGAAGACTGCTATTCCATTGTTAATATATGATTTTTTTTAATTGAGCTGTCAAAGATCAAAACAAGGGGTTGCCCAGTGCAAATGTTTTTTTTTTCCAGTCAGAAACCAATAAAACATTTTATAACAGGATACTGAAGTGCATTTGTTAATTATAGTGATCATATAGTCTTTCAAATGCTAATGGTCTGACTCAAATTTCACTTTGTTTAGTACTGTTAGAACTTATGATTAAAGAATGGTATAGCTTTATAGTTGTTTTACTGCCATCTGTGTGCACCAGGCAATAACTATGTACAGATGGTTGTGATTCAGAGACAGGTTGCCACATGCAAAAAAAGTATGTTTCAGTTATTTTAATAAGATTTATTGCAGCAGTCACAGTTAAATGCTTGAACCATAATGATAATTGCTACTAATCTTTCAAGAAAAATGATTAGAGTCTAATAAACCTCAAGGAGCAGGTTTTGCCATAAACTTAAGAAACATATCATCAAAGGTATGTTGTTTTTTGTTCTTCCCCTCCCGTGTCTAATTATTTATTCTCCTCTTCATGGTCCTGCAGTGTTTTGTATGGAATTGCAGGAGATCATCTCTCAATACTCTGTTTCCTTCCTGCATTTTTTTTTAACTTGGGCACAAGTGCAGAAAATGTCTAAGTATTAAAAAAGCCCTTAAAATAGTTTTAAAAAATTGAACAAATTTGGAGTGAAAACCAGATTGTGCCTCACAAAACTTTTGTTTTAGTGATGGGGGCGAGGCTCAAACTCCAGATGTAACCCCCTTCTGAGCTTTAGTGGGAGAAGTGGTGATTTAGAAGCTGTATCTGAATCTAAATCCAAATTTTGTAGATGATCCCCATAAAGTAGTCAGAAGTCCCTTCCATTATTCTGTTTACCAGGACGGAATTTAAAGGAGACTGTGTGTGGTGACACAAGACAACAGGCTGTGCTTCTCTGCCTGAGATCTACAGGGCCTGGCTTTGCCCAGAGGCCTTGCTAGAAAATCCAATTTTTATTCATTATAACTGAACCCTGTCTCTTCCTTATCTCTGGCATGGGTCAAACTATAACCTTAAGTCCAAACACCCCAGACTCTGACGTGTTTGAAATCTTTTTTGAAATCTTTTCCCCCAGTTTTCAGCTGAGCCCTGTCTCTAATTTTTGAGTAATCAGCCAGATTTTTCAATTAAAAGTCCATATACATTAGTGTATATTTAATTAATGTAAGCGAATACCAGGTGGATGTAACTAGCCATGTGCTTATGTAAACCTTGAAAGTGTTTTTACTTTTAAGATGATCCCTCAACTGTGTGTTGTTTTTTTTAAATTTTGTGAATGGCACTTAACCCAAGGTCAGGGGTTTGGCCAGAAACATAGACATGCAGCAGCCATTTTAAGAGGCTGGCCTGAGCCTAGAGAGTCCTGGGAGATTCTGCCTATTTATTTGGCTTACCTGTCATAATTCCCATTTTCATTTGTGTCATCAAAATTTTGGAATCTTATAATATTTTTTGGAGTCTAGCAAGTAGCAGTCCAGAACACCCCAATATTGAGTTTCAGAATCAGTGACTTGAATCTTCCTCTACTGTTGGCTTTAGAGCCTCCTGCTGCAAACTCTTATTGCCAATCATTGCTTACTGCTAGGAAGAGTCACACTCAAGTCAAAAATAGAAGAACTGATCTGCTTGTTGTAGTCAGTGATCAGCCAGTGCTTAAGGTGCTTGCAAGAATTCACGTTGTTCTGTGTCTGGTTCTAACTAGCTGTGTATACCAACAAAGCCCTTCCAGACTGTGTGATAAAGTCAGCCCTCAATGGCACAGACCACACTCATGGTAATAAGCACTTCTCTTGATAGCAACTGTTGCAGCATCAGGCTTGTATTGTGTAGATTAATTGTGTAGGTTTGGTTAATTACTAAATTTTGATGTCAAGAAAAAAAATATGATCCTTAGAATGGGATGCTTTTCCTCTCTCTCCTCTTCTGTATGACCTCTTTTCTTTTGTGAGGCTTTCTCTGCTTTCCGGGCAACTTTGAGGGCCACTTTTATATAGGTCAATTGCTGCTGTCCCTTTTCCTTTCTCTTTTTATTTCCTCTACATTTTGTGAAATATTGTTTCAAGCGTGGGGTTGAGTGCAGTGCCCCAAGGAGAGGAATGTCATCACTTGTTGTCTACATGCATTATTGTTCTCTGATACCACAGAGGTTGCATTTGAAGGCAAAAGTACTAAGTCTTACAATCACTCTAGGCAGTGCTGAACCAGACTTAGAAGCTACCTTAGGTTTTGGGTGCTGATATGAGTCATTCCTAGTACAAAATATTCACTGGAAAAAGTTAATGCTTAAAGGTGCTCAGTCAGGTTAAAATCACATTAAAAATAAATGTCTTTACTTGGGTTACTAAACCATTTATATGAGGGATTCTCAAGCTTTTTAACAGTGTAGACCACTTCCTATTAGAGAGATTGTCCCTGGGATCAGCTCCTCTCATAACATCCCTGTGACAACTAGGTAACTGTGTAAATGAAAAAGAAATATTAGGAAAGTATCCTGCATCTGTCCTTTTTAATGCTGTTTAGGAGCTGGAAACAAGGAGGAGGAGCCAGCACCATGTCACAAACCAGTTCAGCACAGCTCAGGACGGGTAGTCCCCAAAAGTGAATTTAAACCACTTATGCGTTCCTCTATTCCCAGGGCCACTTCAGCACTGGACCAGTCCCAGGCACAACACAGATCAGCTTCGGGGCCAACAGTTTCCAAGGAGCTATTCCAGCAGTTCTAGGATGCTTGATCTTCCAAGGTAGTGAGGGAAGGAGGAGAATGAGGTGAGACTGCTACACAATCCTTGGACTCAGTCTATGTGAATGGTAAAACTACTATTGCCTTCAATGGCAGTAAGATCAAATTCTAATCTCCACAGTGAATCCGTGCAATATCAATTGATTTGGCAGTAAGAATCAACACTAATCCTTCATTTTCTACCAAAACTGGTCACCATTTGGAGACGAGAAATTCTGACCGCGAGGATAAGACAGACAGCAGTTATGAAAACACTGACTGGTCCCCTTGGACACCCAGTATATCTGACAATGAAGCTTATGGTAAAATTCTAACCCCCCCCTCCCCCCCGCACCAATTTATGACTTTAAAATTGGCCTTGTGGGGTTCCATTAAAGAACCTTGGCCATCTCTGTCCCAGCCTGGCCTGCTGCATGTCTTTCTGTGTATACAATAGACTTTAAATATGTGTGAGCATCTGTTACTGTATTGCTTCCTGTCTTCTCTCCACACGCCAAGATTTCCACAGTCTGCTGCCATGGTACTTGTGTATGACATTTTGAATTCACGAAGTGCAAAAGCATGACATTTTGAATTAGAAGTTAATTTAACAAAAATATCTGTGGAAAAAGTTTGAGCCCTCAAAAATATGTCAAGTTATATTTTGAGATGTTGAAAGGAAATTAAACAAAATGAACTGGTGACAGTTACACATGAAAGTTCATGGGGGAAAAAATGTGCACTACCTGAGCGACATCATGGTCTATTGTGTAGTGCACTGGACTAGGAGCCAGCTGTGGCCCTAACTTGCTGTGTGATTTTAGGCAATTCACTTCTTTTCTCTGTGCTTCTGTTCCCGCTCCTCTTTCTCTGTTTAAACTGTAACCAATTCTGAAGCAGGAAATCTCTCATAAGTATTTTTATCATGCCTAATACTATGGTGTCCCAATCCCAAATGAAATCTGTGTGCTTGTCTCAGTTACATTAGCCTGTGGGTTCTAATGCAGTACAAATAAATGATGATTAAGCAATCCTAAATTTCTCTGGGAAGCATAAAAATTAGCTGAGGTTTGATAAAGGGGTCAAAGTATGAAGATTGAAATTGGTTTGTAAATATTATGGAAAGGAAAGTGATACTGACTATTTTGTAAATATGCACATATATTGAAATTCACCACATTACACAGTGGCTGAAAAGTGGTTCCCTTGGATGTGTAGACTCATCTTATGTCAGTGTAAAGAGGAAGGATGGAGGCCTCTCTGGATGTTTTAATTTTAAAATGTTGAATTTTTATTTAAAAATGTTAAAAGGATTAAATCAGCATAAACAAGTTCAGCTAATAATTAGGTCCTGATCCTGCAAATGGATCCATGCAGGTGGTCCCTTACACATCTGATCTTTGAAGGCAATATGGTTCCATGTGGCCTTCCAGAACATATCCCCTTCCAGGACTGGGATGGTGCTCCTTATCAAGGCCCAAAGCCCCAAAGGAATTTAAGCACCTTCCCCAGATCCATAAAGGGACTTAGGTGTTCCAGCACTGAGCATTGCAATGCCTAACCTTGAGGAGCCTAGAAAATCAGTGGAATAACAATGGCTTCCACAAAGCCCACATTAGGTGCCTAGGCTCCCTATACAATGCATAGGGAGAAATAGGTACCAAAGACTGGGTTCCACCCTAAGCCTAAACTAGTTAATGGCAGATGCTGACAAGAAGAGTTGTCCTAAACCCCATGGCTTTCATGAAATTCAACGCCTAAGTCTGTGTTGCAGATAGATGCCTATCTCTACTTGAGATCCACAGCCAGGAGCCCCTCTTCTGGAGACTAGTGACTTTGGTTCCTAAGCTGTTTCTTGCAAGAATGAGTTTGGAGTTAGCCATTTGCCTCACAAAATTGTCAGGATGCACAAGGGGAGGAGGAAGAGAGGCCTTCATCATAACCTTTAGAGCAATCGCCCAGGTGTGAGAGACCGCAGTTCAATTCCCCCCCCCCCCCCGCCTGATGAGGAGAAAGGATGCGAAGAAGGGTCTCCTACCCTTCAGGTGAGTGCCTTAGCCACTGCACTGTAGAGTGATTCTCACTCCTCCTCTCACCCAATTAATATTTAGTTATTTAATTAAAATTGAACAGCTTCAAAGAGAATTTGAGAGTCCCATAAGAATATCCCATAGTCTAGTGGCTAGGGCATTCACATAAGAAATGGGAGACCCCTGTTAAAATCCCTTCTCAGGAGGTGTAAGGGGGAATTGAACCATGGTCCCCCACATCCCATGTGAGTGGTCTAATTATTAGGTTGAAGGTTATCAGGGAGGACAACTATAGCAGCAGTGTCATAATAATGGAGCTTAGGCAGGTGATAGGTGTCAAGATGCCTAGCATGAAGAAGTATTGTGAATGTTCAGAGGCAGAAACGTAGATGACTAGGGAACTTTTTACAGTGGAAATTTAGGCACCAAGTAAATTTAGGCATTTATAGGGTTAGGTGCCAGCTGAGTGGGCGTTGTATGGATCACAGTCATACCTAAAACTGAGAGTGAGGCATCTAGTCCTGGGGTTTAGGTCTGATTTCAAAAGGGAATTAGATACCTAAATACCTTTTGAGGATTTGGGCCCAAGAACCAGTTCCTGCTTAAGAGCTATGCAGAAACTGGCTGGCTTGAGATCCTCTTGAGATTTCAGTGAATTGCTCTCTACCCAAATTTTTCTTTGTTACTTTTGTGTGTGTGTGTGTGTAAAAGTAGCTCATTCTGGATGGCTGGATGAATGGGGGTAGTGACACTAAGTCCCCATGAAACAACAAGATGCTAGAAGAAAAGGAAAATAGAGAAATGGAACAAATGTAAGAGAAACTGCAAGAACCATCCTACATCTCAATAGGGGACTTGCAGCTTGGTATTTCTGCCACTGTGTGAAGTTGTAGATGTGCTTCAATCCAAGAAGCCCTCACATGATTCCAAGCTAGCCTATCTCGGCAGTGCATAGGCAGTACATGCTTCTCTAGTACTTCCTCCTGAAATAAGGAAATTATTCTCCCCAGGCTGAAAGAGTGGGTTTATCTCTTTCTCTAATGCAATGGGCAACAGAATGAAAAGGGGTTTGATATATGGTATTTAGGGAATATCGTTTTGGGTTAATTGTTCAGTGGCCCCCACCTTTGTCCATTCTTTTTCTTAGTGGCGGATTGCTCTGTCACACCATGACATGGCATTTTATCTACATGAAACATCAACACTTTTACTATTACACAATGAGAAGTAAATTAATATAGTAATGTTTATTAATTTAAAATTCTGTTTGCTGTGAGCATTAATATTACTTAGCTACTTATTATACATTTCACTTGATATACTAATGCAGTTAAAATGAGTAGGATATCTGCTAGTCTGTCAACTAATTCTTAGAAATTCTTTGTGTTTCTTTTCATTGGCCTCTTCTCCCCACTAAGAATTAGAGATGGGAGCTGTCATAAATATAAAGGGAAGGGTAAACCGCTTTAAAATCCCTCCTGGCCAGAGTAAAACTCCTCTCACCTGTAAAGGGTTAAGAAGCTAAAGGTAACCTCGCTGGCACCTGACCAAAATGACCAATGAGGAGACAAGATACTTTCAAAAGCTGGGAGGAGGGAGAGAAACAAAGGGTCTGTGTGTCTGTCTATATGCTGGTCTTTACCGGGGATAGACCAGGAATGGAGTCTTAGAACTTTTAATAAGTAATCTAGCTAGGTACGTGTTAGATTATGATTTCTTTAAATGGCTGAGAAAAGAATTGTGCTGAATAGAATAACTATTTCTGTCTGTGTATCTTTTTTGTAACTTAAGGTTTTGCCTAGAGGGATTCTCTATGTTTTGAATCTAATTACCCTGTAAGGTATCTACCATCCTGATTTTACAGAGGTGATTTCTTTACTTATATTTACTTCTATTTCTATTAAAAGTCTTCTTGTAAGAAAACTGAATGCTTTTTCGTTGTTCTCAGATCTAAGGGTTTGGGTCTGTGGTCACCTATGCATATTGGTGAGGCTTTTTATCCAACATTTCCCAGGAAAGGGGGGGTGCAAGTGTTGGGAGGATTGTTCATTGTTCTTAAGATCCAAGGGTCTGGGTCCGTAGTCACCTAGGGCAAATTGGTGAGGCTTTTTACCAAACCTTGTCCAGGAAGTGGGGTGCAAGGTTTTGGGAAGTATTTTGGGGGGAAAGACGTTTCCAAACAGCTCTTCCCCAGTAACCAGTATTTGTTTGGTGGTGGTAGCGGCCAATCCAAGGACAAAGGGTGGAATATTTTGTACCTTGGGGAAGTTTTGACCTAAGCTGGTAAAGATAAGCTTAGGAGGTTTTTCATGCAGGTCCCCACATCTGTACCCTAGCGTTCAGAGTGGGGAAGGAACCTTGACAGGAGCACATCAAAAAGTTGAGTTGAGATAAGCACCAAAGATTTGGTTGTCTGTCTGCAGTTAGTGAGGTCTTCTAATCCTTTCCTTCCTTTCACGGCTCCATTGCTCAGCTTCTCAGTGTCTCATGCTCAGTTCCTATAACTTTCACAAGCCCCCCAGTCCTGCATCAACTCTGTCATTCCCTGTTACTTCTCCCAGATTTATGCTCTCCCTCTCCTTCCCCCAACTTTGATCCCATTGTGAGGCCCAATATAATCACCAGTAATTGTGCTGTGACTCATTACGTATCCCTATTTCATGTTCTCTGGGTCTTATTGCTTAAAGCCACTAGCTCTGTTATGTGTTTCTCAGTGCCCAACCACACTGCCTGTGAGATCTGAAAGGAAAAAAAGAACAGTCTGGAAGTCTCGTCTCGTAAAGCCTACGTTGTGATCACTAATAAGTGATGCGATGGTGGAAAACAGCAGAAAGGCTAGGAAACCTATAGAGAGAGGGAAGGACTGTTGATTGTAAGGGTGGGTGTGCGGTGGGATAAGTTACACATACAGATCCAAATTGTAAAATATATATTGCTAAGATGTGAGCTGCTTTTTTCAAATGAACCAGTTTGTCCATCCCTACTCTGAATCAATACTAAATTACCTCACCAGTTAGAACACTGTACCAATATATATGCTTTGCACTTCTATATTACTCTATACATGAGTACCAGTATTTCAAACTGCTTTACAAACACTAGTGAATTTAGTATGACAACAGTCCTGTGCGAGAGAGAATTGTCATTTTCCCCGTTTTTAGAAATGGTGAAATGGGGAAAGAGAAACTGAGTTATCACCATGCCTCGGTGGGTCACAGTGGAGAATACCAGATTCAGGACAAACTGAGAAATAGGGCAGACTCACCCCAAACTGGTGGTTATTCTATCATTAGATTAAACCAAGCCAGTAACAAAAGTAAACTTCTGTCTCACCACACTGGTTAACAAGAAGTCAGAGATGTTGTCTCCTTAGGCATTCCAGCCCTTGGACTCTGAGTAGTTAGTTGAAAACCAATTTCATCATATCTAGGGGCCTTCTAATCCCAAGAAATCAGCCACTTAGCCAGGTCAATATATAACTCAGATGTTACCTAATAAGCACAATAATGCCAATCCTTTAGTGACCAAAACGAAATGTTTATTAATAAAAGAAAGGAAGAAGAGAGTTAAATGATTAATAGATCATATACATACAACAATTGCAAAGTTCTCATATCAGGTTTGTAGCAGTGAGGGTATAGACTGCTGGCTTGTAAAGTCTCTCTGGTAACTTCCAAAAGACTGGAAAGTTCTTCGATTAATATGCTACTTTTAGTTGTAAATCCAGAGTCCAGAGAAACAGGGCAGGAAAGAGGCCAAATGGAGACATCTCAGAGGTCTTCTATACCTTTTACAATGTGCCTGAAAATATACTGGTTCAAACCACATCTCACAGTCTCTGTTTGTGGAAAGGAGAAGTTACTGATCTGACATGGAGTCAAGGGTCACATGAGCATCATATGTCCTTACATGCTTTGACTCTCCGAGGCAGCCATTGCTCATATCCATGCTGAGACATCCACAGGAAGGCTTACCAGGCAGGATGAGTTTCTTCTATGGCCAGTTGTTATAGTGAAGTGTCCTTAATGGGCCATCAACCTTGAAATAGTTCATTCACAATGGGCTGGCTAGACTGGATGTAAACTACCTTGTGGGAGTTACCTAGGAACAAGCACATTTGAGATATAGGTACATAGCCAATATTCATAACTTCAGATACTGTGGTGATACATGGATTTAAACAGGATAATCTTATTTACCAAATCATAACTTCTCCATTGACCCCTTATGATATACTTTTGTACAAGATTTGTTGCAATTGTATTACAGTGGTAATATCAATTATACAAATGGTCATTTCAAGCAGACAGCATCAATGAGTTACCCAGCTCCATACATTAAATATGTGACAAAACTGGAATTATAATAACTCACATCTTGAAACTCCTAGATATCTGGGACCACAAAGACAATTTGATTCCTTTCTGATAAGTTGATTCTAGGCATCTTTATTTCTGTAAGTTTTTCTGTAAGTAGGATTGCACAGAGCTGAAAAACAAGCTCGTTAAGTGTACACACTGGACTTGTAAACTCTGCATGTTCAGAATATATGGACACTTCAGAAAGGTACAGATTAATACAATGTTTGACATAGTTAGCTCACATGGATTCAATTACCATCGTATGCCAGTGACTCACAAATCTACCTCTTTCCTCCTGACCCGTCTCCCTCTGTCGAGTCCCACGCATCTGGCACACCATCATATATAGATATTCAGAGGCAAGATCAAAATAGTAAAAATCAATAATTCTTCCCCCTCCCATCCTCTGCATTGCTGTGGATAACATGATCATCCTCCCCATCAATCAGGTTTACAGAGTTGGGAGAGTCTTTTGATGTCTCATGACACATGAAGGCTATGATAAACTTCTATTGTTTCTTCTTATAAACATTTTTGACCATCCAGTCCTCCTTTTCTTTTCTCTCTGTCAAAACACACTTCACATCTTGGTAACTGTAGGCCTGTGTGGCCCTCCCTCACTGTCAGTCTCTGAGGGAGTACACATCTCTTTGCTGTCATGCCCCTGTAAGGACAGTCTAAGATAATGGGGAAGTTAGCAGTCTTGGTGCTCGATCCGTCCAGCGGGGTAGAGCAGGGAGTGGTTCAGGGACCCAAGCCCTCAGACAGGGCAGGGCACCAATCTAAAGCCCAGTCCTCAAGCAGGGAACCCATGCCCTCGGACAGGGCAGGTACCAAACACAGTCTTGGTTCCAGCCCTCAGGCAGGGGTGAGCACCCAACATAGTCTAGGGGGCTCCGGCCAGGAGTGAGGCACTCAGGTACAATCTGTTCTCCTAGCTCTGGTGGGAGGGAGACAGACAAGCACAGGCTTCTTGACTTGAAGAGGGAGAGTACTGCCACCCCAGGGTTGGAGTGACAGGGGGACGAGGCCTGCCCAAGTCCATTGCATCCCAGCCCAAGGCCCTAACAGTGGCAGAGTGGTCTGCCACTGGGTCAGCGAGGAATCCCACTACAACACACTAACCACATTTTGGATACCCCTGCAGCCAGACTACAATCACCTATCCCTGGGCTCCTTCCTCCTGTCCCATCAAGGTGTACCTTACCCCCAGAATCATCCTCTGTCTCCTCGGGGTATATTGCCAGTGGCAATCCTAGCAGCTCTTCAGCATTGGTTGGGTCTGGTAGCTTGGGTAAGTCCTCAGGGTAACTGAAATCTTCTGCAGCCTCCTGTGTCTGCAGTGGGGAGAATGCATCCATCTCCTTTGGTAGCTGCCTCCCGACTGAGCTACAGGGCCCACCTTTTATACTTCCTGTTCCTATCCTGTCCCTTCTGCTTCCTGGTTCCACCCACCATGGGGCGTCTGGCCCTCCCTTGTTGTCAGTCTCTGAGAGAGGCCATGTCTCTATGCTACAGTCATCTCCTGCCTTGATTAGTGCATCCTCCTCTCTGACGTGCATATTGCTCTTCATCCCTCCATCCAAAGTGAAGCTGCTAAAGTGATCTTTCTTTCTTATTAATTTGTCCTCATTATACCCTCTTCTGGTCTTCCACTGTATCAATTTAAGGGTTCTATGCAACTCCATCCTGGCCTACACCTTAGATCTCATTGCTTATCATGTCTCTCTGCACATAAGAAAGGCCATACTGGGTCAGACTAATGGTTCATCTATCCCAGTATCCTGTCTTCTGATAGTGGCCAATGCCAGATGCTTCAGAGGGAACAATCAGAACACGTAGCCATCAAGTGATCCATCCCCTGTTGTCCAGTCTCAGCTTCTTGCAGTCGGAGGCTTGGGGCACTCAGAACATGAGGTTGCATTCCTGACTATCTTGGTGAATAGCCCTAGATGGACCTATCCTTTATGAATTTACCTAGCTCATTTTTTACCCCCCTTGTAGTTTAGGCCTTCACAATATCCCATGTCAATGAGTTCCCCAGGTTGACTGTACATTGTGAGAAGGAGTACTTCCTTTTGTTTGTTTTAATCCTCCTGGTTCTTGTGTTATGTGAAGGAGTAGATAACACTTCCTTATTTACTTTCTACAGACCACTCACAATTTTATAGATCTTTATCATATCCCCTCTTAGTTGTCTCTTTTCCAAGATGAACAGTCCCAGTCTTTTTTATCCCCCCTCATACGGAAGCTGTTCCCTACCATTAATAATTTTTATTGCCCTTCTCTGTACCTTTTCCAGTTCAAATATACATATTTTTGAGCTGGGGTGACCAGAACTGCATGCAGTATTCAAGATGTGGGTGTACCATGGATTTATATAGTGGCATCATGATATTTTCTGTTTTATTATCTATCCCCTTCCTAATGGTTCCTAACATTCTGTTAGCTTTTTTGACTTCCGCTGCACATTGAGCAGAGGTTTTCAGAGAACTGCCTACAGTGACTCCAAAATTTCTTTCTCGGGTAGTAACAGCTAAGTTAGACCCCATCATTTTGGATGTATAGTTGGTATTATGTTTTCCAATGTGCATGACTTTGTTCTGCCAGAGCTGCCTTCTACCCTTCTTCCTGTTCTTTGTGGTTTCTTCAGTGCTACCCGCTATGCATAGAATCACCTCCCAGTCCTCTCTGTTTGGCCCTTTCCCTCTCTATTCTAGTCTCTCCTAAAGACTAACATCTTCCACGCGCAAGCACTAGATTACATTAGTCAAAACCTTCCCCACCATAGCATGCTATAAAATAGAGAGAGTGAGTGAGAAAGGGATCAAGGCATGAGAGAGAAGTAACATAATTTCATATAGTATATCAAGAAGCATGAACAGTGCAAAGAAACTGTATAATCTTCCTATTTTAACCCTAGGCCTGGTCTACAATTAAAATTTAGAATAACGTATCCACGTTTCTCCGAGATGTGAAAAAAATCACACCCCAAGTGCAGTCGCTATGTTGATCTACTCCCCAGTGTAGGTGTGGCTAGGTCGACTGACAGAAGCATTCTTCTGTCTAGCTACTGCCTCTTGGGGAGGTGGATTTCCTTCAGCGATGGGAACCCCACCCCCCGCCACTTGTCTCTATGGAAAGGATCTACGCTACAGCAGCATAGAATGCTCCGTAGCTGTGCAGCTGTATCGCCTGCAGTGTAGACAAGCCCTTAATCTGCTCTCGCTGCCCCGGAATTGTCTTGTGGCTCTCACTTGTATATCATCTTAAAATTAGATCATAAACTCCTCGGGGCAGTGACTGCCTCTTTTATTTGTTTTGCAAAGCACCTAGCACGTTGTATAAATAATCATCTTAATGTAAAAACATATTCATCTTTTTTTAATTTTTCCACAGGGATTATGAATAATGTAAAGCATTATTTCACTCTCCTGATCTTGGAATCACTATAAAATCTCATCTGCTAAAAACTGTGTTTCTTACCTTTAAAGCCATCTGTAAAGCTCTGTCTGCTATAATAGTTTTCACTTAAATGGGACTAAAATATTTTTATTGTTTAATGACAGTTTTTGAAGGCTGAATATTTAACAAATTCTCCGCTTCAGAAAGGTGCCAGGTAGCCTCTGAAACATTGCTAAGTAAAACAACTGTTTATCACTTTATCTGCATTATCCATACAAAAAAGGGGGCATTGTCATGAGTCTTGTGTCTTTTTGTGTATTTTCCCCCCTTTTCTTCTCATAGATTATATTGTTAAGTGTTTTTTGGTTTCTTTTGGAAACATAATTCTTCATTAGAATCTATTAACAATGGGGATATTCCAAAAGATGTGATAGAATCAGACCCAAAATTCCTATGTACTGCAGCCTTTTGCCCCGAAGATCACAGGGGAAGGAGCTCTCTGCTGCTACCTAGTGGTGAGCCAGAGGAAGTGACAGAATGAGCCAGGGTTTATTTGCATCGTTGACGCATGCCATGCCAGCGTGAAGGGTTTTGGTTAAAATTCATGTATTATTTGGGTGGAGGGGTAATGAAATCATTACAACTCTACTAGTGTAGGTTAGGGGCACCTATACTTCTACGTTGGCTCTGGCCACTATGCAGGATCCAGGTCTTCAGTTGCTTAACCCAGTTACAGTGATAACAGCTCTCGGGATTATGGGGAGGTGAAAAGGGTGTGTGTGTGTAAAATATTACTACTGTAGAGTGGTAGCATGTTAGACCCACTTTACCCTATTGTAAGTGACAACACAAGTTGCAAAGAAACAATCAGGCTTAGGTGAATATGCAGCAAAAAACCAAAAACAAGCCAAACCCTAAGGCAGCTAGTCTCAGAGCTCAGGTCAGCTGCCTGGGCTTATGTTCTGGGGCTAAAAATAAAGTGTAGACATTCAGGCTTGGAAACCTGGCAAGGAAGGAGGGTTTTGGAGACCAGGCTGTAGCGTGAGCCCTGAGACCCTTTTCCCGCACCAGTTTTCCAAGCCTGGGCTCCAGCCTGAGCCTCATCATACACTGCTATTTTTAGTCTTGCAGCACAAGCCTGAGTCAGTTGACCTGAGCTCTGAGACTCACCATGGGTCTTTTTCTGTTGTATAGATGTACCCTTAGAGGCTTATAGCTAGACTAGTGAATTTGCTGACTGCAAGTCTAACTACTTGTGGCTGGTACACTTTGCTTTTCTTTACATCTTTGTACTTTCTTTCAGGAAATGCTTTGCAGGAAATAAATACTGTATGTGAATGTTTGACCTCATATTCTCTACTGTGCCTATACTGCCAGGATTGGATTAAGGGGACAGCAGAAGGAAGGGGAGAGAAGAAGATAGCAGTTTGGTATTTATTTGATGCAGTATGGTCTAGTGAATAGAGGGCTGGACTGGTCTCAGTAAACTTGGGTTCTCTTGCTGGCTCAGCTACTTGCCTGCTGGCTGACCAACCGTGGGTAAATCACTTTGTATGGGAAAACTGTTATGTATTCTAACTGTATATTGTGTTATAGTGTCGTTTTAAAAATGTGTTCACAATTGCCATTTTCAATTCTGTAAAGTTGTTTGGGAGTCATGTTGGTCTCCCTTCTTGTTGCGCTTTTGGTGCCCTTTTTCTGTAAGGTGGGAAAAGATTGGTCATGTGATCTGGCAATTTTGCCCAGAGACAAGAGAGTATATAAGCTCCTCTCACAGGCTATAAGGTGCTGTTCATCATGGTGGCAGCCTGTGTCCACGTCAGTCATCGGTCATCGTGACCAGTCTCCGAGAGGCAACACATCACTCATCCCTACTTATTTAAGATTGAGGGATTCTGGTCCAACAGCTGATTTGATTCATGTTCCTCCTGTGCACATCACCATCACCAGGTCTGGGTTGTCCATCACACTGGAGCTGAAGCAATTGGTCAGACACGACCCTCCCTCCATGACTGACGTCTCGTCTGTAAAGTATAGATTTCTTGACTGTTAGTCCATAATATCTATAAGGGCTAGAGGGCTAGGGCTTCGCGCCCTTGATTTCAAATCACAGAGTATTTTTCTTTTACTTACCTGTACACAATAAACTGTTCACTTTTTTGTTCACCTTTAATTTTGCCCCTCTTCTGTTTCACTGAGACCAGAGTGACAGACCCTAAGTCAGGGATAACCCGAACTTCCATCATTAGCAGGTGTCCTTTAATACCCCCCCCCTTTAATTCCCTTTTCCCCTAACAACTTCATCTCCCTGTGTCTCAATTTCCCTATCTGTAAAACAGGGATAATGTTGCTTACCTCCTTTGTAAAGGGCTTTGAGATCTACTGATGGACAGTGCTATGTAAGAAGGAGGTGGTATTATTATATTATTTGCCCTAAAAGAAATTCCAATAGACTCCACTGAGAATCTTCAATTGCTCTATGATCTTTCTTGGTCTCTGCTGAGGGACCAGTAGTCTCAGGGAGCAGAAACACCATCCAGCTAGTGCTCTGTTCCAAAAACTTAGTTGCTCGCTAGAACAAGTAGCAATTAGCTAAAATTGGCTGTGCTAGTGACTTATGTTG
The DNA here is from genome assembly GCF_965140235.1 of Caretta caretta. NCBI lineage: Eukaryota > Metazoa > Chordata > Testudines > Cheloniidae > Caretta > Caretta caretta. Next base: position 59,123,284 of record NC_134210.1, read on the forward strand.
CTTTGTGCCAGTTGTTTGACTCATCTAAAAAAATTATACTAGGGATAGTAATTACCTCAAAGAGGCATTATGAGGATCACTTAGTAGTTTGTACAATTTTTTGAAAATGTAAAGTGTAACGTCCCGTTATAGTTTTTGAATGGAATGGAATGTCACACCTTAACGTTTACAGCCCATGCCTCCTTTCCCTTTGTTTCCAGTACAGAAGAAACTAGTTTTGGGCCTCCCTTACTGCACACCTTACTCTCTAGACAGACTCTTTTCTGTGGGTTAAAGTGCCTCATTATTTAAGAGTCTAAAGTCCCATTGACTTGCACTTAGAAGCTTTTGAGAATTGTATTCTATATTTTTAGAGGGGTGTTTGCCTGTCAAATATCCCTCCTACCATTGCTTTCACAGGATACCTCTTCTGGACCCAGTTTCACTCCTAATCTTCTACCAAAGAAGAAAATCACATAAAACAATAAAGCATCTGAGTAAAATATGTCTTATTGAATTCAGATGGTGGGCAAACTAGATAGAAAATAGCAGGTTTTGCTAGTTTAGCCACACACAACTACTCAACTCTGAATACACTATTGGGTGTTCTTTCAGATTATTTGACCTTTTCTTTATGCAGATATTCTTGCAAGGGTATAGTGGCAAATTGACTTTGCCTTGACACTCCTGCTCCATTCTGGGCAGATGACAAAAAATCCATACAATGCACATTAATGTCAAACTAACGTATACTTGTTGCTGCAGGCTTTACTGTGATTCGCTGTTCCCTCAGCCCTTTTTTGGGCCCCAGGGTACATGCCTAAGAAATGTACACACTTTATGTGCAGGCCAAATATGAGTCAGAGATTCAAATAAACAGGTGGAGGGGAAAATGGCAGGTGAAATGGCCTGCAACAGTATGTTCTTAGGAACAACCTTCTAATGACCTGTATCTGCACCTCTGTTACCTGTTGAGGTATTGTTTGCTTTCAAAAAGAAAAGGAGTACTTGTGGCACCTTAGAGACTAACCAATTTATTTGACCATAAGCTTTTTTTTTTTTGCGACTACAGACTAACACGGCTGCTACTCTGAAACCTGTATGTATTCAGTTTTTCCCTGGAAATGTGGATCAGTCAGTGCTGTAAACGTATTTGTCCCTGTCAGACAGCTCACAGGTTCTGGAGTCTGTGCGTACCTTGAAAGGTTCCGTTATGTCTCATGCCAGGGTTCTCATAGGAGTTTCTTACACCGTCAGATGCAACAATAACTGCAGTTTAAATACAAACTTGTTAGCCTTTCATCATAACAAATATTAATTGAACCTGGAATCTCTCTAATTGCCTAAAACTTCCTGTCTCTGGAGAAATGTTAACCTTCCCAGGAAATGGTGAGCAAATATGATCACAGTGTTCTAGACAATGTATGCTTACTGTATGCCAGATTAAACTACCGTTTGATTCATATTTTGTATTTTTAATATATTATGCCAGGAGAGAGTTTGCTGGGTTTTTTTGCTATTGGCTGCCAGCTTCAAGTCTGTTTAGAAAAAAAGAATTCCTGGTCAGTACTCTGCAACTTGTCTCTCTTAGCATTATCTATGTAAATGTAGTTAATTGCTTGTAGGTTTATTATTATACATTTATCCACATTGAGCTATGTTTTCTATTTATTGGTTCTGTCATCTAAAATAACCAAATACCTCAAATCTATTGTAATATTGGTCCATGTTTGGACTATTTGAATTTTTGTAGCTCTGGGTAGAATTGTGGTATTACTGGCAAAAATCACCCTGTTCTGGGGCTCTGCTAAAAGAGAAGTTGCCTGCATTAAGCCAAATAAAAGGCAGGGATTTTTTTAAAGATATCACTGAGTGTTTTAGAACATAAGGCCAGAAGAATCCTATAAAATGAAAAACTATTTGTTTTTTTTTTCTCCTGAATTTTATTATTGACTTGGAAATGGCCCCATTTCTGCCAAAACTTGTGCTAAGGTAAATTCATTTTTCCAAGTGCTATAGAGGCTTTCTGTGGGGAATCAAGAAAATGGAATATTTTCAAATGGAGGGTGCTCTCAGTGTGCCATAGAGATTTCACAAATCTGTGTGTACTTTTTAAACGAGTTATGGTCCATTTTCAAGAGGAAATGGGTCCATTTTTATTGGATGATGGATTTGTATTGAAACTTGGACTTCTGTGATGTTTTTCATTTTTTTTCATTGTGAAAACAGGAATTTCAGATACATTTTTCAGATAGTGAAATGGGAGGAGGTGGTGGGAAAGCTTCTTACAAACAGGGAAGAATTGGTAGGGGAAGTAGAAGTGGGTGGCAACCTAGGCAGCAGTGACCATGAGATGGTTGAGTTCAGGATCCTGACAAAAGGAAGAAAGAGTAACAAAATATGGACCCTGGACTTCAGAAAAGCAGACTTAGACTCCCTTAGGGAACTGAGGGGCAGGATCCCCTAGGGGCTAATATAAGGTGGAAAGGAGTCCAGGAGAGCTGGCTGTATTTTAAAGAAGCCTTACTGAGGGCGCAGGAACAAACCATCCTGATGTGCAGAAAGAAAAGCAAATATGGCAGGCGACCAGCTTGGCTTAACCGTGAAATCTTCAGTGAGCTTAAACTCAAAAAGGAAGCTTACAAGAAGTGGAAATTTGGACAGATGACTAGGGAGGAGTATAAAAATATTGCTCGAGCACGCAGGGGTGTAATCAGAAAGGCCAAAGCACAATTGGAGTTGCAGCTAGCAAGGGAAGTGAAAGATAACAAGAAGGGTTTCTATAGGTATGTTAGCAACAAGAAGGTGGTCAGGGAAAGTGTGGGACCCTTACTAAATTGCAGAGGCAACGTAGTGACAGATGTGGAAAAAGCTGAAGTACTCAATGCCTTTTTTCCCTCCATCTTCACAGACAAGGTCAGCTCCCAGCAATACAGTATGGGGAAGAGGTGAGAAGCCCTCAGTGGTGAAAGAAGAGGTTAAGGACTATTTAGAAAAACTGTACATGCACAAATCCATAGATCCAGCTCTAATGCATCCAAGGGTGCTGAGGGAGTTGACTGATGTGATTCCAGAGCCACATTGGCCATTATCTCTGAAAATTCATGGTGATTGGGGGAGGTGCCGGACGATTGGAAAAAGGCAAATATAATGCCCATATTTTAAAAGGGCAGAAAGAGAACCCAGGGAACTACAGACTGGTCAGCCTCACTTCAGTCCCCGGCAAAATTATGGAGCAGGTCCTCAAGGAATCCATTTTGAAGCACTTGGAGGAGAGGAAGGTGATCAGGAACAGTCAACATGGATTCACCAAGGGCAAATCATGCCTGACGAACCTGATTGCCTTCTATGATAACTGGCTCTGTGGATACGGGGAAAGCAGTGGATGTGATATATCTTGACTTTAGCAAAGCTTTTGATACGGTCTCCTACAGTAATCTTGCCAGAAAGTTAAATAAGTATGGATTGGATAAGTGGACGATAAACTGGATAGAAAGCTGGCTAGATCGTTGGGCTCAATGGGTAGTGATCAACATTTCGATGTCTAGTTGGCAGCCGGTATCAAACAGAGTGCCCCAGAGTTCGGTCCTGGGGCTGCTTTTGTTCAATATCTTTATTAATGGTCTGGATGATGGGATGAATTGCACCCTTCGCAAGTTCACAGATGACACTAGGCTGCGGGGAGAGGTAGATACGCTGGGGGGTAGGGATAGGGTCCAGAGTGACCTAGACAAATTGGAGGATTGGGCCAAAAGAAATCTGATGAGGTTCAATAAGGTCAAGTGCAGAGTCCTGCACTTAGGAAGGAAGAATCCCATGCACCGCTACAGGCTGGGGACTGACTGGCTAAGCAGCAGTTCTGCAGAAAAGGACCTGGGCATTACAGTGGACGAGAAGCTGGATATGAGTCAGCAGTGTGCCCTTGTTGCCAAGAAGGCCAACAGCATATTGGTCTGTATTAGGAGCATTGCCATCAGATCGAGGTAAATGGTTATTTCCCTCTATTTGGCACTGGTGAGGCCACATCTGGAGTATTGTGTCAAGTTTTGGTCCCCTGACTACAGAAGGGATGTACACAAATTAGAGAGAGTCCAGAAGAGGGCAACAAAAATTATTAGGGGGCTGGGGGACATGACTTACAAGGAGAGGCTGAGGTTATTTAGTCTGCAGAAGAGAAGAGTGAGGGGGGATTTGATAGCGGCCTTCAGCTACCTGAAGGGAGGTTCCAAAGAGGATAGAGCTAGGCTGTTCTCAGTGGTGGCAGATGACAGAACAAAAAGCAATGGTCTCAAGTTGCAGTGGGGTAGGTTTAGGTTTGATATTAGGAAAACTATTTCAATAGGAGGGTGGTGAAACAGTGGAATGGGTTACCTAGGGAGGTGGTGGAATCTCCATCCTTAGAGGTTTTTAAAGCTTGGTTTGACAAAGCCCTGGCTGGGATGATTTAGTTGGTGTTGGTCCTGCTTTAAGCAGGGGATTGGACTGGATGACTTCCTGAGGTCTCTTCCAACCCTAATATTCTATGATTCTATGGCTGTGCCAAATAGTGTGAAATGAAGCTGAAAGCATTTTTCTTACAGAAATCAGTGAAATGGACATTTGAACTTCATACAGCACTATGATTTTACCAGAGACATCTTCAGGATCTTATTAGAGGAAATGTCTTTGCTGGAGGCTGCTGGAGACTCTTGAAACTTGATTGCATGTGCTAAATCTACTTGTGACTTTACACTATGAATCTTAGTTAGTGACCATAGCTTGCCAAAGAAAGTTCCCATTTCTTTATTAATCTTTTTAATCATCAAATGTACCATAAAGATGTTTGAAATAGTATTGCTGTTGACACTTTTTCTTTTTAAAATGGTGGAGAATATAATCTGGTTCAATTAGTTTCAGTTAAAGAGAACAGTCCCTCTGTTCAAGTGGTTGGTTTGCTGCATAATGTCCTTCTTTTGAGAAGCTTTTTAGAAATACTTCTTTTCACTAAATAAAGAAATTTAACTCTTGAACATATTAGCAAACCAGCTGCAGATTTGTATATTACCCAGCTTTGGTAAGAAGCAAAGTTAGGGTGAGAACTAGCAGGTTAACACGGGAAAAACATAGCACCCGATATGTGTCGGCACAAAGTGTCTACTTCTGGAAACAGGCCAGTAAGTATTAATGAACTGAGATTCTTATCTGTATAGCTCAGATCCTTGAAAACAAGAATGTATAATATTCCCCCCTAGTAATTCAGGGAGTTATTGTTGTTTGCAGACATACTCTATGCAAAGTGACTAGTGTAGGAGGGAGAGATGGATTATATGAAACATCTGTCAAAAGATTCAGCAAGTGGGTGACACTTTTGTCTTTGATGTTATCTGTACTGAAGATAGAGGCGTAGCCTTTCAAAGCTAGGTACATGCAATTGGGCACGTACACTTGTGTGCCCTTAATTTGTTATAGAAGTGCATGTAATTCCAGTAATTAAATGTACACGGGGTCAGTTAAGCATTTAACTGACCATATACATGTATAAATGTGACTTCAACACATACGTGTTTTTTTTTACAAGCAGACAACAAGTGCATTAGTGTTTGCCTGTGAAATGCAGCCCTCATGGCTCAAAGGGTAACACCTGTCTCAACATGAGTAAAAGTATCAAATTTGAAATTTTTCTTTTAAGTAGCATTCTAAGGATGTCTTTTGGGGGATTTGAACAACAGCAGGAGAAGGCTGGCTAGCGCTGGAGTTACATGTTGTATGTGGTCAAAACTCACTCCTTTCCTTGGGTTTATTAACAAAATTACTGGAAGTAAACTCTTCTCCCTAGGTCTGGCTCTTCCTTGAGTTCCTCCATTTAAAATTTATCAGCCAGACATTAGATTCCTCTGACTTCTAACTGTTATAGAACCCAACAGTTCTGTAGGTTGCTTAAAACCATTTATAACACCTTCCACCGATATGCTTTAACCATCTATTCATATCTGTAACTTGTCTGTATAACCCGTCTGCCAGGTGGAGCCAGCAGCAATCAGGGCTGCGTTCAATATCTAGGGGTTCCTTTTCAACAATACAACACAGAACAAGCTCGAGCCCCCACCCAGTGACCTGGGAAAATTACACACCACTCCAGGGCAATACTTCCCCACTCGCAAGCACAGAGTCTGAGTGTGGAAAAGAAACTTTTAATGAAAGGAGGGAAGTCACCCGAAATTAATCAGGGAAAATGCCACAAGCAGGATTCATAATAATAAAACTGTGATCAGGACACACACCCCAGAGTTCAGGGGGTAGTGTCTTCTGCCTCATGGTCTTGGGTTCTACAACCAAAGGGGGCCTTTTCTGTGCCCCTCTCTGCTCCTTCACCATACTCCACTCATAGTGGTTGTCCTTGGTCAGTGAGGACCCAGGGTTTAGAGGTGCATTTGTGTGAGTTCACCTCCCAACCCGGGAAGAAGGCATCTTGCTTGCTCCACCATCTAAGCACTTGCTTTGGCTGGCCGCCCCACCAGCGCGATTCCTCTCTGGCGATCGACCCTCCAGCCACGGTTCCTTTCCACTGGCTGCCCCACCAGATGCGATTCCTTTCTGCTGGCTGCCCCGCCAGCTGCGGTTCCTTTCTGCTGGCTGCCCTGCCAGCTGCTCATTCCGCTCATTGCCTCACCAGCCGATTGTTGCCTTGCCATCCGCTTGTTCTGCTCAGTGCATCACCAGCCACTCATTCGTTGGCCGTCAGTCCCCTTCTGTTGCCACCTGCCTCTCTGCTGTGAACTCTGCACATCAGTCTCTTAGTGATTTTCAGCTCTTTGCAGGCTGGGCAGGAACACTGCACCACCACAAGCGATTTCAGCTCTCATTTGAGCACTTTAACATAACAAAGGGCTCCTAATGAAGCCTATTGAGCTCTATCTTTGAACAGTGGGGAAGAACAGGTTAAACTAGATTGTGGACCCTGAGGGAGAGTCCCTACTTCCTGGCTGGGACACCTGTCCCTACCCCTCTTACCTTCCTGCGGTCTGGCATTTGAGCCCTTGGCTTAGTGAGTTTTTTTCATCTGAGGGTGACCCCTCAATTGGGACAAGCTCAGCACAGTTCTGCTCCCCTTTAGTCATACAATGAAGATAACAAGATTGATAACATTTCACTACCCCTGCATTCAATAGTGAAGTGATTTGTAACCCAACACCAGCCAAAGCTGATCACTTGGAGCTGCACAACTCCTGTTTGCTAGATACCTATGGAGAGTAGGTCTGTTCATGAAAATACAGTTTGCTCCTGAAGTCTCTCCCCACTCCCGAACTAGAGCTGACAGGGGAGAGTTCATTCAGACCCTGCTTACATGTGTAACATCCAGTAATCATTTATTAAGTTTTTATAAACTGGTTATAAATGTACTCAATATAATGAGTGGATGAAGGTATAGAAGGGTGATTTGGTTTCATGAAGGAATTTGATATTTTGAAATTTATTTTCATTCTGATTTGGAAATAATCAAAAAATTCTAAATTAGCTGTGAAAGGGAATGGACAGCCCTGGCTTGAGGACAGTTTGCCGGGCAGGTTGTCCTGGACTCTGGTGGTCCTGAGGTTCCCAATTCTGATAAAGCCTATTTGGCAGAGTAACCTGAACCTTGACTCCAAGGCAGGCAGCCTGGCAGGTCAGGTAGCTATGGTTCCTGGAAATCCTGAGTTCCCTGACTCTGAGGCAGTTTACTTGGAGGGTTGTCACAAAGCAGGGGACCCTAGGTATCCAGGCTGCCAAGAAGATATGAGCCTTGTATTGCCCAGCACCTTCCTGGACAATATAAGCTCGTATAAAGTCCATCATTTATTAATAGAAAATGATATGCGCAAACTTATCCCAAATTGAGTTTGCTAAGTACTTCAATCCAAACACAGTGGTTTACATAAAACACCAAAACACATTTATTAACTACAAAAAGATAGGTTTTAAGTGACTATAAGTAATATGGCATATAAATCAGAATTGGTTACAAAGAAATAAAAGATAAAATGCAACTAACACCTAACTTAACAAGCTAAGTGAATACAAAGCAAAGGTCTCTCTCACCACATGTTTCAGCAGTCTTACTGGCTGAACCTCTTTCAGCAGGATATCTCCTCTCCCCTGTGCAAGTCCAATGCTGCTTCCCTTGTTGTTTGTGTCTTGATGCTGCCGTGAGTAGAGAGCAAGGGAGAGATTATTTGGGGCATCTGCCTTCTCTTGTTATAGCTCTTTCTCTTGTGCAAGAATCACATCCAGCTGATGTTCAGGAGACAGAAAGTCAGGGCATGGCCACACTTGCGGATGTAGAGTGCTTTGAGTTAAACCAGCCTTTGTAGAGCGCAGTAGGGAAAGCGCTTCAGTCTGTCCACACTGACAGCTTCAAGCGCACTGGCATGGCCACATTTGCGGCACTTGCAGTGGCATTGGGAGCGGTGCATTATGGGTGGCTATCCCAGCATGCAAGTGGCTGCAACATGCTTAGCAAATGGGGTGAGGGTGGAGTGTGACAGGGAGTGTGTTGTGTGTATGTGGGAGGAGAGAGAGTGGGTTTTTGGGGGGCTGAGAGCATGTCAGCATGCTGTCTTGTAAGTTCAGACAGCAGCAGACACCCCTTGCCCCCCGCCTCTCTCTCTCTCTCACAGCATTCTAATGGTTGCTTTGTCTTGGAGGAGATAAGGAGCTGGCTGCCAGAAACAGAGCTTTTAAAGGGCATTTCCACATTCCTACAGCTGATTGCAAACAATGGCATGAGTGGCCACTTGACTTAAGGGGATTATGGGATGTTTCTGGAGGCTGATCAGAGCGCAGCAATGCAACACCTCGTTCACACTGGCGCTGCAGCGCTCCAGCAAGGGCGCAGCAAACGTTATTCCACTCGCCAAGGTGGAGTAGCAGCAGCGCTGTAGCCACGGAGTCAGAGCGCTCTATGTGCCTTGCCAGTGTGGATGGGTAGTGAGCTAGTGTGCCCGGGGCTCCTTTATTGCTCTGTAACTCTCAAGTGTAGCCAAGCCCCAAGTAGCCATGGACCTTAAACTGCTTCTTTGTCAAAATGTAGATCTTTTGTCCACCCCCTCGCTCCTATGGAAGAGTGGTCACTTAATTAGGTGATGGCTCCTTTGATCCCGTTGACACCTGGCTGAGGCGTTGGCTCATCTTCTGTCTCTAGGACTCTTGTGTGTGACTTCCCTCCTGAATAGGCTGGAACATGCTTGGGTAATATTATACCGTGGAATCTTATATCTTTACATACAATATTACCCCACATATTTTACCAGGACAGTAATGATCAGCAAACCCAGAGTTTTCAAATGATACCTTAGACGGTATGCTTTATACAAAATTTAACATGGTCTCGTAAGAAGAGTGAACACAGGGTGCAGATAGTCACACAGATGGAACTATTTTAAGTTTTTCGCTTGCTAACTTGATCTAGTTGATTATCTTAATCACATATAAAATAGGTTTTTTTAAGAGTGGGGAGATAAATTCCAAACTTCCATCCTTGGGAGCATTAATTCTCTCTCTTTTCCACATAGCCTCCATTTTCAAAATGGTTACTTTGAGGAAGTGAAATTTATTTCTTATCTGCTTCTGGATGCCTAGTGTTTACAGCAATTGTAGATGATATTTTGCTCTTCTCTTGCTACTTTATTTTCCATATTACACTATCTAATAACATTGTGATCAATGACACTTGACAACATAGCTTAATCTACCCATGGAATAGCCTTTCTGGGAAAGCGCATCCAAGATATAAACAATAGCCCCTGCAGATTGACAAGGTCAGTGTTGCCTCAGGTTAGGTTTTGTTCCCTGGGTAATGGCATATATTTTAATTTTATGATCAGGCTTTTCTCAGGTAGACTCAGTTACCCCTTGGTGCAGCATGTTGTGTGACTTTTCTTGTTACTTTAGTCCTCCTATATTTGACAGTTTTCTTTACAATTTATACTTGTATTTGGATGAGGTAGCTTGGATCTGGAGTTGTGCTTGTCATCATGTAAGTACTAGGTATAACTCTTTTTCTCTTTCCTATTCTTCCACTACCCCATTGGTCTGCAAGATGATTATCTTCTCATGACTACAGTAAAGTGAGAGACCTTACTCCTACTTCCTTCCCCTAGTACTGTCATTATCTGTCTTGGGTTAGAAATAAATTCAGCTGGAACTAGGCAGCTAGCCATGTTGCACACTTCAGTATTAGTGCACTAGCCTTTCAACTCACAGACATGATATGAAATACAGGTTACAATTAAAAATAACTTTGCTCTCACCCTAGTCCCCATTTGTGCCCAAAATGAAAACCACTGCACAGTTTGATACAGTTGTTAGTCTCTGCTCACTAGTGCCATCTGAGTAAAATAACAAAGGTGTTGTCGCAGGTCAGAAGTGAAGTGTATTAGCAGAGCTTTCACTGTAACTTTTTCAGGCTAGTGCTATAAATCTTTCATATTTGTGAACTCTAAATTCACTCACTAACTTAAAGTGCAATTGGAATTAGATAACTTCAAGTATCACAGTGTTCATTGTATCTATATGGAAAACCTGAAAGCCTGTTTAGTTCTTACTTTTTTATTTTTTTTTATTTTTATTTTTTACAACAGGTATTTTTACTTTGAGGAACAGAAAAAGAGTGAAGAGCAGAAAATTTACTTTCTTCTTGCTACAATAACCAACTGTCTTGGGTATTTGTTTAAGGAGTGTTCTGACAAACATCAGAACGTTGGTGTGGTGATTTAAGGACTCAGTCTATCCAAAGTATGAATTTTGGTCTACTATGAAGTTATTCTTATTCCACAGTCAACTTTAGGCACGGTCAACCTGTGGAACTTATCGCCAAGGGATGTTGTGAAGGCCAAAAGTATAACTAGGTTATACTGGGTTCATCAAAAGCTATTAGCCAGCATGTCCAGGGATGTACTCCCATGCTGTGGCGTCCCTAAACATCTGACTGCTAGAAGCTGGGACTGGATGGCAGGAAGTGGATCACTTGATAAAGTGTCCTGTTCATTCTCTCTGAAGACAGCCATTGTCAGAAGGCAGGATACTGGGGTAGATGGACCATTGGCCTGACCTAGTACTGCTATTCTTATGTTCCATGATGCAGCAATTTCTATGCAGCTATGTCTGTGGATATCCACCACTGCTGATGAGCCCATAAGCACATCTCTCTCCCAGACTAGATACAATGGAGAGGAGTAAAACTTAATGACTGTACTCTGACCTGTCATAGGTATGCTAAGAGGTTGGCTGAAGCTGAGAGAAGCCACTTCCTCCAGCTTGTTTGTAGTGGGCTTGGAGTTTGGAGAGTGGAAAATTACTGACAGTAAGACAAAGGAACCAAGTGTTGGCTGGTGGAACACATAAACTTGAGGGACTTACAGAGCCCAACAGCAAACTTTGGGAAGGAGAGGGGGAAAGAGACGGACATGCTTGGGTAGAAGAGGGGGTGGTCTGATTTAACTTCTGACTAACCCAAGATCAAAGCAAGCTGACTGCATGGGTGAGAGAGAGGCTCCATGATTGAAAGGATGAGCCATGTGCCATGTAATTCAGTATGTGCCCTGTAACTTACTGGTTACAATTTTGAGCATTAGGTGAAAGAACTTGTAGGACTTGTGAGGCAGCAACTTGCACTGGTAAGTACTAAAAACATTGCCTTTTGAGATTTATTCTTTTTAATCATAGTTGTTGTGAGCAGGTGTATAGAACTGTAGCTTGCAACAGTGCCCTGGGAAAATGAGTTCTGTATAAAGAATAGGTTTGGGCAGATAAAGTACATTCATAGATGTTAATAATTTATGGTTATAATAAGCACAAACCCAGCAAAGGTAGAACCATTTTTCAACCTCACAAAGGAATTTAGGATTTTTTTCTTGTTTTATGCTTATTTAATAACTTGCTTGTGAGAGGACTAAATGTCTTGTGCCATATGGCAGCACCTTGTCAAACTTAGGACTAGTTAGCATGGTTCCAGGCTTGAACCAATAGCTACTATGACAGGTTTCAGAGTAACAGCCGTGTTAGTCTGTATTTGCAAAAAGAAAAGGAGTACTAATTGGTTAGTCTCTAAGGTGCCACAAGTACTCCTTTTCTTTTTGCAATAGCTACTATGTCTCCCTGCTTAACTTTCTTATCTACCCATACTTCCACCATATATATGGATCAGAAAGTGATAACAAAACCAGGGTCCTATTAAGTATATGCTTGATATGAGGTAGTCAGCTTCTCTTTTGAAAATGTACCTTCACCAATTTAAGCCACTGTTGTAATAACTGCTGAATCATCCAGTGTGTTCAGCTTGCTCAAAAACATCATTGGTTGATTGCTTAACATAGTATAGGCTTTATTACTTACTTTACTGAAATGATGCAAAGTAAAACCATGTAATCTCAGAATTGTTCCACCAGCTATACATTAAAAGGTCCATTTTTGAATGACCCTTAGTGTATAGCATTATCAATTCATCACACTTAATTTTACTCTTCATTTGATTGTAAGCATAGTTTACAGTTATATGAATCTCGGAGCCAAATTTCACTGGAGAGAAGACAGCTGGTTTACTAGTTACAATTTTGTAATCTTTATCCACTATTAATTCATCTCTTTCCTTCCTCTGGCACACCATGGCAGGTCCTAGCTACTCAAGTGATTTACCAGAGTGTGTGCATTTTCTCCATTCTTTCGAGCCACTGACCACAGAGGAAAAAAAATGCCCTCATTAGAAACAAGCAGAGAAATTCCAACTCAAATAAATCAGCATTCAGAGGTGTTGAAACACACACATGCTGACATCATTCTTTTCTCAAGTTCAGACATATGTGGTAGGGATGTCCTGTATATGGATATCTTTAACAATGTCAAGAACCATATTAGTCTGTCCCTCTGCTTTCCAGCTTCTTATGCCAATGGGCCAACTGAGCTTTATGTCAGTGGGTCTTCACTGTGCCTTCAAGTCCTCCAACCTAAACCCAGAGTCATTGAAATGAAGTTAAAGACTTATTTCTGGATTTACACCAATGAATTTGGGCATTTTCTGAGGTTTTGGGATGAAGATTACTGTATAAGTAATTTTTAACATTATATTGATGTCATATTGGCTGCATTGTTTTGCAAGAAGTCAGTGATTCTATTTGAAAGCAAAGTGTTGTAGCACTTTAGTCTTGATGATGAAGGCTGTGTTTGGTTAGCTAAAATACTAGAATTTGTCCTTGTACTAGTAGTAGTAGTAGTAATAATAATTAATAATAAAAATTATTATAATAATTTATGTTGGGGGAGCAGCTAGGAGCCTCAGTCACAGACCAGCATCCCACTGTGTGAGGTGCTGTACAAACAAGATAGTCTCTGCTCCACAGAGCTTACAATCTAAGTATAAGGCAACAGGTGGATACAGACAGATGTAAGAGCATAAGGATATGATATTGGATGACATGGTAGGCAGTGGTCCTTATAGCTCAGTAGCTATTTAAACATTGTCAAGTTTTTTTTGTAGGCATCATAGCAAAGGAGAGTTTTCAGGATTTGAAGAAGGACAAGGAGGAACTTTGTGAATGTTTAGGGGAGCTCTTCCCAAGCATGAGAGCGCCCAGATTTGTCTGTTTGAAAATTTAACAAGTGAGCAATGGAGTCTGATGAGAGCTGATCAGAGTTGCGAGTCAATACCTTGATAACATAGAAATGGTAGGTGTCATGGGGAAAGACCAGGAAGGGCCTTGAAAGTGATGCTTATGTGTGATATGAGAGAGAAGGGGGAGCAAGTGTAGGAGTGGTGACATGGTTAAAGTGACAAGCTAGAAAAAAGATCTTTGCAGAAGCATTCTGATGGAATATTTGTGTAGGAAAATTGCATTTCTGAAGGCTGGAGAAGAGAATGTTGCAGTAATCAAGATATAAGATGTTGAGGGTCTGGATGAGAGTTTTAGCTGTGTGGATGGATAGAAAAGGCCATATCTTGGAGATGTTGTGCAGAAACCATCTGCAAGTCATAGACAGCACTTGGGAGTAAGGATCTAGAGAGCAAACCCTAGCAGAAGATGAAGACCAAGTTATGGGCCTGAATGACAGATAAGGTGCTTTATTGTCTGCAGTGATTGAGAAAGGAGTGAGTGGAGACTGAGTGCTGTTTAGCCATGTTGAGCTTGAGCTGATCATCCATGAGATGTCAGAGAGACAGGTTGAGATTTTTAATTTGGACAGAAGGAGATAGGTCCAGAGTAGAGAGGTAGATGTGAATTGTCAGCAAAGAGACGATTGTTGAATGTTTTTGCAGATGAGATTACCAAGAGACAAGCTGTGGAGGGAGAAGAGGACTAAGGACAGAGCCCTGTGTTACTCCTATAGAAAGTTAGAAGGGGGATGAGTTAGATCCTTGAATGACATGCTGAAGGAGTGATGAGAGAGGGAGGAGGAGAACCAGGAGAGGACTGAGTTATGGAAGCCAAGAGAGGACAAAATATCAAGAAGAATAGCGTGACTGTCTGTCAGAGGTGTCTCAAAGGTCGAGGAGGATGAGGATTGTGTAATGATTTGAAGATTTGGTGAGGAGGAGGTCATTAGAGGCCTTGGCAAGAGTTGTCAATGGAATGCAAGGGGCAGAAGGCAGAACCGGGATGGTGTAGGATGGAATCAGAAAAGAAGAACTCTAGAGAGGAAATATAGTACATTTAATAGGCTTAGAGATGATAGTGAGCAGGGAGATAGGGCAGTAGTTGAAGAGGAAGGTGGAATCGTATATGTTTTTTAAAGATGGGAGAGGCTAAAGCTTTGCTTGTAAATCTCAAATCAACCTTTGAATACAGTTCAGTTCAAGATCCTGATTTGAAAAGCCCTCTCTTAGCTACCTGTGGAGCAGTGATTCTCAACCTATTTATCAATGTGGGCCACGCATGCGTCTCACAATATATTACTTGGGCTGCAGGTTGAGAACCACAGCATGCCCCTTCCTAGCCTTCCCACAGATACCTATGCCCGGGACCTCCCGCCCAGAGACCTCTCCATAGAGTGAGGCCAGGAGCGGAGCCCTGGGTGGGGGACTGGGTGGCAGGGAGGCAGCCTCGACCAGGTAGCGGTGACAGACTGGATCCCGACCCCAAAGAGCTGGCCAGCAGCCCCAATGCCGACCCTGGACCCTGACCTCAGCTATGTGCTAAAGGCCATTGGGCCCAGGCGGTGGGGTCCCGGTTTCCGGCAGCCACAGATCTCTGCTGCGCAGGAGTGGCTGGCAGTCCCGGAGCCCCCCCATATGGGGCCAGCTGGTGACCCTGAACCCACCGCACAGGGCAGCCCAGAGCCTGCTGCACTGGGTAGCCTGGACTCTGCTACACCGGGTGGCTGAGAACCTGGACCCCACTGTGTGGACCTAGCAGCCTTTAGCACACTGCTGGAACACAGCTGTGTGCTAATTGGGCCGCATGCAGCCTGCGGGTTGAGAACTGCTGCTGTAGAGTCTGTCTCTCTCCAGAATGACTGCCTCCTATCATGATTTTCTACTGGAAAAATGAAACAGTTGACCAACGGAGGGAGATTCATGACCACATGAGTCAGACTAGCACTATGGAAGTCACTGCCAGATGAAATATGAATCTCCTAACTTTGCCACATTCAGTGCAAATGCAAAATGGACTTTTTCACTGAAGCATTCCTAAATAATATACCTTGCTTGATTCAAAATTTTCATACCTTTCAAATTAAATAATAATTTAAAAAATAATTCTATCCCACGTCTTGTCAATGGGGAAGGAAGATATAGTTGTAATTGTTGTTGTTGTCATTTGTGATGAGCAACAGTATAAGAATCTAGATAGTTGGGTAGATGTTACTTGGACTTTCCTTGTTGTAGGTATTTACTACTCTCTGGAGCAAAACTATATCAGAAGTCCCAGAGAGCTAAAAGATTTGGCAAATGTAAAAAATAGAATCCAGGAAGAATCATAGAATCATAGAATATAAGGGTTGGAAGGGACCCCAGAAGGTCATCTAGTCCAACCCCCTGCTCAAAGCAGGACCAATTCCCAGTTAAATCATCCCAGCCAGGGCTTTGTCAAGCCTGACCTTAAAAACCTCTAAGGAAGGAGATTCTACCACCTCCCTAGGTAAAGTGAAAAAGAAGCTGGCAGAGTTGCTTAGTTTCATCACCATTTCTGCTATTTCTCAAAGGGAGGGTGGAAGGTAGGCTTAGTGGACGTATTCTGTGGGAGAAGGCCTTGGGGTAAGAGTGGGAAGCCATCGTGTACAGTTTGGGCCTGGGAAGGGCAGGAAAATGAGTTATGTACATTGAAAACCTATTAAGAAAAACATTTTGTTCTCAGGGATCTATGACTGTTCACACTTGATCTTTATTAGTGTCTACCAATTTATCCTTCTTCAATAGGAAAACAGGGGATCAAATGTATGAATGGCTGGCGTGAGGATGTTGATTTGTTTCTAATATAAGGTAGACAACACACAGAAATGTGGGTATTTATTGCCATAATTATCTTCTGCTGGCCTGTTTAAAACTGATCATAAATACATTTCTTTAATGTTTAACTTCTGTCCTAAAAAAGTATGTAGTGCTATATCTATGTATAGATACTGTGGCTACTAGACAGATGAGTGGATTGGCAGGTGTGGTATTGTATAGCACCACATTTAAAGTAGGCAGTTATATTATTAGTATTAGTACTTTCCGAAATTGCATGCCTTTTAAAAATAAAATGGATTATACTATTACTTGTCCTTCTTTAGCAGATGTATTTAATGCTTTAGTTATGAAATATTTGATGGGAAAACTCACTGGGGAGATTCTTTGCACTGGAATTCCAGTTCACTTGGAAGGTGGAGAAGGAATTTTAAAAATTGCAGCAAAGGTAATTTGATACATTCTTAGCCATAAGTATGCCTATGACAGCATGCTTGCTGCCACAAATCAGACTAAGGGCTCTATTCATGAATGAGTAATATCCCGTTTTTATGTAGTGTAAGTTCAATGGAAATATCAAGTAGTGTGTCTTTTCTATGAAACATGCAAGAACATAGCTCTCTATCCTGCACAGCTTAAACGTATGACAATACCTTTTGTTTTTATGTATGAGAGACTGAAGGTGAGGTTATGCATAAACAAAATAAAAGCTTGAAATGATATGCATATCTTTTTTGGAATGTGCACGAAGTTGTAACCTCAGTTTTAAGTTGTTAAGATGTTCAGTTTCTAGTGTCAATTTATCCTTATATCTCAGAAGAAAACCTACAACCAAGAGGGCAGCCCATCTACAGGGGCTGGGCATGATGTAGGCAAGGGAACCCCTAACATCTCCAGTTGAGAACCCCTTTTCTCTATCTCCCATTCTGATTTTTCTTTTAATCCCTTTCTTTTCCTTTTTTTCATTCCATGCTCTTCCTTTGGCCATACATGGTGTGTGAAATATATTCATACATAAGAACATATTATATGCAATATATATTATATTCACTACCACGTAAAACTATATCTTAACTTGGATTTTAGGTTGAACAGAGACCAGGACAGAGATAAGATTCCATGGGTGCCTTTAACTCACCATTTCTAATTGTGACTTCAGATTTCCCAGTATTCCAAAGTTTAGATCCCTCCCCCCCTTAACTGATATGTCCTTTAAAGCCATATTCCAAAGAGGTTACTCTTATGCCCATTGAACTTTAATTCTAGATCAATACATTGTTTTTACCTGCGAATTTATGTAGATTTTTTATAATATATAATAATTGCTCTATGGCAGGAACCTTGGTGACCTTGAAAGCTTGAAATAGATGGATCCCATTCCTTCTCAGACAGCTTCTGACCTCCACATGTAGCCTCTTTTCTCCCCTTTTCAAGATTTGGCCTTTTATCCTCCATGTTGCTTTTCTCTCCTGTTCTTTCCAGACTGGATCCACCTGCCCCAATGTGGTTCTCTGCTTTCCACTCTCATCTGGGCCATGAATATTATATAAAGCCCATATTGCTTCATGTGTAATTTCAATATGCAATGCTCACTTTGTAAAATGTCTGTGTGCTGTATATGTAATGGTGGCATGTCGCTTTAAGGGCTTCAGGCCAGCCAACCCTATTTACTAATTAGAACCAGCTGAGAAGGGTGTAGGTGTTCCTTATAAAGAGCTGCAGGAAGCTGGGGTTGGGTGTCAGTAGAGAGAAGTTACAGGAAGCGGTAGTCCCTGGAGCAGGGAAAAGACTCCCAGGAAGGAAGGCAAGCCTGGTGAGTGGCCCTGTGGCCATTGCCTTGTACCAGGGGCATGTTGAGAAGGAACCCAGGAAGTATGTAAGATTTTTATTAAAACCAGGGTGGGTGGACATTGTTTGTTACTGTCCCATTTGAAGGAAGATGGGGGACTGATGAAGAGCCTAGAGTCACAGAAGGCAGTTGAGCCAGAACATTTTGTGTTACATTATTGAACTTTATTTTGTGATTTTATGTGTCCATATTAATAAATTACTCTGTAATATGGGTGTTATTAGCCTAAGAGTGTTAAGAAAATATGCTTGAGGAGCTTGGAGAGGAGGAAACCAAGGGCTGGGGAGCACCAAGGCCAGCCCATGGGGGGGGGCGGGGAAGGACTCTGAGATGGTGACCCTATGATGGTATACTTGATTATGTTTATGTACATTCAGAATCAAAATATTAATATCCTTAGCAGTGTCAGAATAAATCCATCTTATAGTTTCTAACCTTGTTTTAGAACTATGACAAGCCATGTGAGTTTCTAAAACCCTGCATAAATACGAAGGGCTATTTTGTTGACTTCTGCTGGCAACCAGGCCAGGTGAGTCTCATTAGTTCCAACTCAGGAGGATAAAAGATACTGTGTCCAAACACAAGAGGGACTATGGCCTAAGACAAAAGATGTTGAAAGGAAAAAAACTCTAAAACAGCCTCTGAGCAAGAAGCTCAGACGATGATTTATATTTGTTAAGAATAAAGGACACCCTAGGAAGGGGGAGGAGTTTTGGATGCTAACCCGACGTGTGTGCACTTTGTTGCAAGTGAGATAGGGCTTCTACCTACTGATAACCCCCATATCTCCAAACATCTTGTGTGATTAGCATCATATTATTTTGAAAAAATTCTAAGCTCTGATGTGACTTTTCAAGTGGAATCATTTTGGTTTTAGCAAAGTTGGCTCAGTAGGCATCAAAATCTGACTAAAAACTGTAACTACGTAGTCACAAACAGTTTTCCATATTAGAATACATTATGTGTGCCAAACCCCACTGAACTGAGTGTTTGGTATTCTGGAGACTTGAGTTATGTCTTTTAAGAACAAAATTGGGGCTGCAGCACCCAGTCTGATAACATTGTGCATGCTGGGAATGGGCTACCAGATCAATTTAGGTAAGGTAAACACCTTTCCTTAACTTGCAGTACAGAAGACCCTTTGACAAGCAGCCCATGGTCTTGGAGAAAATGTCAAAGGAGTTATGGCTGTTTGGCACATCTTGTACATGATGTATTATAAGTCTGCACTGTGTTTTCTGCATATATGCATATTTCTGTGTATGTGTATATTTCTTAAATATTAGTGTGCCAGATCTTCAGTATTTATCACAGCTCTATTTATTCCAATGAAGCTGTAACTGTTTATACGAGCTGAGGATCTTCCCTATTATGATTTGGTTTAAAGCCCTCCCCCCCCAAAAGAGAGGGGGGGGCAATTTCACATAAGGGCAAATTGAGCTGCTGCTGTGGGATCCTTTTATGCTTCTCTGTGTGTCATTATATATAAATAGACATCTTGAAACAAAATCACCTTTATTTCAAAACAGCTCACCAGACTTTAGGGGAATTTCACACAGCTCTATGGCTGAATCTGTGCAGCAAAAGTCTGTTGACAGAGAATTTTACTGTAGTTATAACCCCCCGCCCCTGTCCCGAAAAACTTGTCAATTATCAGAAAAGCATTATCTTTTCCTGTTTAAATGTGATCCAAACGTCTTATATTGCTGCATTTTGCACAGATATGATAGTAAGATTTTTTTTTTATACATTGTACTTTTACTACATGACACATACATATGTTCTTCTTGATACTAAATTTGTGGTGAAAAGCCACTGAATTGGTATGTGAGTGTTCAAGTGCATTTTTATGTGCATTGATTAATTTTACGTTCTTTATACCATAAATCAAGGTAATAAGGAGAATTTCCAAATGTGCCACTGCAAATATATCTTTCATATTGCCTTTGTTCTATTTATAACCTTGCTTTTTTTTGTACATAAAGTGTTCTTATATACTGTAGAGTGGCTGATGTATAGTAATGGGTGTAGAGCTGTAAAAGTCTCTCTTGGCACTCTTAACATGGTCAGATTATTATTGTGTTCTCCAATTCAGCTAGATGTGTTCAAGGATCTTCTCTGGTCTGAAAGGTCAGCTGCTTTTAGTTGTGCACTGGTAGAATACTAATACTGTCCTTATTCAAATTACCTGCTACAGTACTTATTAAATTGATGGCCTGGTGCTCTAATTTAATACTGTCGTCGTTCAGAGGCAGGTCACAGCTGCAATCTGCGCTGAATTAGGTGGTGCTGAGGCAAAGTTCAAGCAGAAACTATGGTTTTGGGCTGCATTGTCCCACTAAATTAGCAGTCAGTTGCAGTGTATAATTAATTAGCACAAACCAGGGAAAGCTTGTCATTTAATAAGCTTTTTTTATTTCCACATTACACAAACAGTGGGAATTGATCCATTAAGTGCCTAGCTATTAATGCTGTTTAATGTATGTCTGGTTGTTGAATTGAGATGTCTAGTTACATACATCCAGTGTTTAAGAGCTCCTCACAGATTGTTCAGTGTTTGCTGAGATTTTAAGTCATGTTCCACAAATCAATAATGGCTTCATTAATGAATTTGAACATTGCTGGAACAGATAAATGGATCTAACCTGCTAGGTTTAGCCTGGCTAAAAAAAGGTGTCTGATGTATTTCAATATGTTGCAATAACCTAGGTAGTATTGCTTTTATTTTGTCCTAAATATTGTGTTTACATTGTGTCACTTACACTTACATTACATCTTTCTTTTTTCGTATAATCCTTTTTCATAATTGCCTAAGGCATTGTATAATTTTATCTCTTCAGTGTGCTACATGGTATTAAATATGCTGAACAATACATTTCAGCAGCCCACTTCAAGATGTCTGCAAGAGCACAGAGGATTGCCTCTGGTGCTCTCAAGAAAGTCAGAGTATTATTTGAACCAGATGAATGCATTAGAAATGGTGTTTATATCATTAAAATTCTTATAAATGATTATATATCATTATGATCCTGTAAATTAGACTTATTAGTATTACGTTTATAAGAGGTTCAATGATTAAGTGTTTGTTTTGTGCTAACCACTATTCAGTGAAAAGAAACGATACATTAATACTGTTCTTCTTCCCCCCATCACTTACCTGACAACTATATTTCTAAACTGGAAATCATTGAGTGAAGTACTTAATATTAGATCAGTATTCCAACATAAACTTATTAGCTAGCACTCCACATGTTGCACAGGCAAAGTATTTCTAGAAGAAATTTTGAATCAGCAAGATGAGTCCTTAGAATAATTATCACATTTATTTTAAATATTAAGATTTTTTCTTGGGTATTTTCATAATGTACCACATGCATATACTGCATCTCAATTCAAAGTAGATGCATAAGAAATGTGCTTAAAACTCTAGCAACACTTTAAGTGTTTCTTTCAAACCCTTAGAATTCTGCAGAATATTAACAACCACTTGACTGTTCTGCAGGCATCTTTGCTAGAAATGCAAATAAGGACACACAATGTCTTGGAGTATGAGGGATCTGTATATAGATAGAATGGCTCATGCAAAATAAATGGCTTGAACTAAATCTGAATCAAAGGCTAAAGGCAAGGAACAATCTCTATCTGCATCCTCCTAACTCCAGTCACCCTCCCTCCAACAGGTATGTATCCTCCCTTCTACAGCTTCTATCAGGGACACTCATATATCACTATCTGTGATTGGGCCCTACTCTCTTTATATGCCCTCTCCTTTGTTGATTCCACAACTGATCCAACAGACTTTGGTCTCTGTTTTGTCTGCTTTTTTTTCCCATTTAAATTTCACATCTTGTGCTTGTCTATCAGCTGTAGCTCATTTTGCATTAAATCCATTGTTGGGTGCAAATAATATGAGAACAGCAGAGTGGATAATACCTGCTCTAAAGAGCTAGTCCTGCCCCCCACTCTCACTCAGGGAAAGGGACTAGAATTCTGAGGCACCTGACATGTGATCAGTGAAGTTAAATGTGTGAGTTCTTGGGAGAGGAAATCAGTGGAAGAAGGCTGTTCAGTGGTAAACAACTGCGTTGAAGGGTGACCATAAAGCCTGCCTCTAATATTTTGGTAGATAGAGATCACAGGTCTGTTGGAAAGAGGGTAAAGCAGAATGGCCAGAGTGAGACACAATGAAGAAAGGATATTTATCTGAACTTAAGCTTGTTTTACGTTAATGCATCACTAATTCTGGCCTATCTAATCTAAATAAGGGGTAATTTGGTGGCAGAGGAATTTTACTGTGTCAGTGTAGTTAGGATGTTTTTAAATTCTGCATTGTATTTTAGGCTAGGATAAATTTAAACTAATATTTCATTAAGTTGGAGTGACTGGAACTGAGTACTACTGCACTGGACAAATAAGCATGCTGTATATTGTAGGGATGGATGAATGAAATAATGTAGTTGTCAGTAATTTCCCTGGACATCTCCAGCCTTAATTGCTGTTGAGTGATGGCAGGAGAAGCATTTCCTGTCCAACAGCTGTGATGGTTGGGAGGCAGCAGTCAGCCATTTTCCTGAAGATCGATTGAAGAGGTAGCAAGCAGCTTGCTGGGAAGCATGTTGCTAATAGTGTAAATGGAAAATGCACTCCAGCCAAAAAAACAAACCAAAACTGGAGGGCTACTTGCTTGGCCCTATCTTCCAAATTATGGGTCCTGGTGGTGGTGGTAACAGAGCCTATTGGGGGCAAATGAAGGTTGGGATGTGGGATTGGGTAATATGGAAATCAGAGCCTCCAAACTGAGTATCACTTGAAAGACCATACAACCTTTATACTTATCCATAGTAAATGGCTCAAAGTAGATGAATGGAAGAAACTGACGGCTTGGTTGGTGCTGTATTGTTTGTCTGTTTGGCTACAAAACAAACAAGACAGCAGTGCATTGATATACAGGGTGAAGGCTATATTCAAAACTAGAAGCTTCATTTTTTAACAAAAAGAAAGTATACGGATTTCTTATGTCCCAGTTTTAAAGCTTTTTGCAATGTTTGTGATAAGATGAACATGCAAATCTACAGTACAAAAACATCCTTGACAGCTATGGAAATTTTGTAGCCTGACAACTCCTCGTTTTAGCTAAGGCAAACAAACAAGGCCGAGTTGATTGAAATTTAAAATCGTATCTTATCTGCAGATGTGGTGGCAGCTTGTTAGGATTGCCATCCAAAAGCCACAGTATTGTCAGACTTAACAATACTGTGGTAACCTTGACTGTGTTGACCTCAAAGATGTGCATGCTTCTGGGGAAGGGGATGGAAAGGACGATGTCCATGCTGTTTATAAACTGTTTTTGATCTCCAGTCACTGTCTTCTATAGGCACAGATAACACTTAAGCTCTAATAAAAGGAAGTAAAGATCTATGAAGATATCTGGAAGGATTTTTGGATTGCAATAGCAACTAGGAGCCTCAGTTATGGACCAGGATCCCACTCTGCTAAGTACTATACAAACACAGCACAAAAAGTAAAAAGGATTAACATAAGGAGCACTGAGAGGAAAAGAGGAGCTGAAACTCTGCCCACACCCCAACTCTGCTGAAGGCAGAGAGGAGCTGCCCTTCTTTCTCTGGCTTGGCTTAGTACCACTATCCCACAGCTCTTGCTTTTCTTTGCCTGATTCAGTGAGAGCCCACCTCCTCTTTCAGTCTACTTTAGCCACTCGGTATTGGTTATGACTAAGGAAATGGCACACTGAGACCCAATTTGTAATGAAAGATAATTATACCACAGGTAGAAATGGTCTCCCCTCGAATACTGTGCCTTTGACACTACACAATGTCAGTGGGTTGAGGCTCACTGGTGGACTGAGTACACTGATGCCGTACGTGTGAACCTTTTTATCACCACTGTGGACCAGTCAGTTAGTTCACACTACTAGATGAAAGAAATCAGTGTTCAAAATAGTAATACAGGATTGGTCACAAAGACCAGCCAGCAATGGTATTCTCTTGGGGAAGGGACACCAGCTGAATATCTGACCTGTGACAGAGTGCTGAGAGGCGGGAGCTTGAGCCAGCACTCTGGTCAGTATTGGCACCAATTAGGAGCCTCTGGAGAAGACCTAATTGGTCAGGGGTGTTTCTGAATACTAGGCCAGACTGGGGTTAGGAAGCTAATTAGCCCACTAACAGACAAGTGATTTTAAAAGAGCACAGGAAAGAAGTGGTTGAGGAGGAAGAGGGGAGGAGAGAGAGAAGGCTAGGAGAGCTTAGCAAGGGGAGTTCTCTCAGAAGAGACCCATCAACCTCTCCCTCTGCTGCAGGAGAAGGGGCTGGGAAGCTGGAAAAGACTGCAAATGTCTGGATGCATGGATGGGTGGAGGATTTGAAACACTGTAAATAAAGTACACATCAGTGTTTACAAACAAGAAGGTCTCAGAGTGGTCTGTGTTCATAGAAGAGGTGGGGGGGTACAGTGGCTGTGCCCCATCACATGACCCTATTTGTATGTGTTTGTACGACACCTAGCACCATGGGTCACAGATCATGACTGGAGCCTCTAGATGCTACTGTAATATAACTATTTGATAAGAAGAATATTTATATTTCTTGTTTTTGAGCAAAAGCTGCTTCCTCTGTTCCTTGATCTCTCTATTGCCACAAGTTATTTTATAATGACAGTATTAACATTTGTTTGGCTTTTGCCACAAAGGATGACACATTTATATAACATTGCAGCACAGCAACAGATGCCAGGGTATTAAAAACAGACTAATCTATAATCCTCCACAGTAAAATAACTACATTTAAATATGGTAAACTCTGCTTTCACCCTCCCCCAACCTTATAGAATTGAACACAGTGCTGAATAGAGCAAGACAATTACCTCTCATGTCTTACATACCACACTTCTGTTGATACACCCCAGAATATTAGCCTTTTTGCAACTGCATCACACAATTTGTAATCCAATAAACTCCCAGATCCTTCTCAGCAGTACTACTTCCTAGCCAATTATTCCTCATTTTGTAATTGTGCATTTTGTTTTCTTTCTTCCTGAGTGAAGAACTACTTTGCACTTCTCTTCATTGACTTTCATCTTGTTGAATTCAGACAAATTTTCGAAGATTGTTTTGAATTTTAATTCTGTTCTCCAAAGTGCTTGCAAGTCCTCCCAGCTTGATGTCAGCTGCAGATTTTATGAGCCTCCTATCCACTCCACTATCCAAATCATTC
The DNA here is from genome assembly GCF_965140235.1 of Caretta caretta. NCBI lineage: Eukaryota > Metazoa > Chordata > Testudines > Cheloniidae > Caretta > Caretta caretta. The sequence goes on from NC_134210.1 coordinate 59,148,737, forward strand.
ATGAAAATACTGACTGGTACCAGACCCAGGACTGACTGCTGTAGAACCCCACTAGATATGTCCTCCCAATTTGAGAGCAAACCATTGATAACTACTCCATGAGTACAGTCTTTCAACAAGTTTATGCACCCATCCCTTTAGTCATTTCACATTTCCCTACTTTGCTTATGAGTATGTCATGTGGTATTGTGTCAAAAGCCTTAGTAAAATCAAGATATTTCATGTTTATGGCTCTCCCTAATCCACTAAACTAGTAACCTTGTCAAAGAAGGAAATTAGGCTGGTGTGGCATGATTTATTCTTCACAAATTCATGTTGGCTATTACTTATAACCCTATTATCTCGTAGGCGCTTACAAACTGATCGTTTACTAATTTATGCCTGTATCTTTTCAAGTATCAAATTTAGACTGACTGGTCTATAATTCCCTGGGTGCTGTTTCTTCCCCTTTTTTAAGGAAGGTACTGTCTTTGCCCTTGTACAGTCCTTTAGGTCCTCACCCATCCTCCATGAATTCTTGAAGATAATTGCTAGCAGTTACGAGATTGCTTCACCTATTTCCTAAGTACCCTAGGATGAATTTCATCAGGCTCTGATGACTTCAATACATTTAACTTATCTAAACATTCTTTCACCCATTCTTTCCCTCTTTTGGCTTCTGTTCCTTCCCGCTTGATGTTAATATTAATTGTGTTGACTATTACCATGGTTACCATTATATTTGTTGTAAAGACTGAAGCAAAATAGGCATTAAAGACCGCAGCCATCTTGATGTCATCAGTTATTAGCTCCTCTTCTCTGCTAAGTAGAGGACCTACGCTTTCCTTTTTCTTTCTCTTGATTCTAATGTTTATAGAACCTCTTCTTATTGCCTTTTATGTCCCTTGCTAACTGTAACTCATTTTGTACCTTAGCCCCTTTGACCCTACATGCTTTTGCTATTCTTTTGTACCCCTCCTTAGCAATTTGTTCATGTTTCCACTTTTTGTAGGATTCCCTTTTGATTTTTAAGTCATTAAAGAGCTCCTGATGGAGCCATAGGGGTCTCTAACTCTTCTTCCTATCTTTTCTTTGCATTGGGATATTTGGCAGTTGTGCCTGTAACATTGCCTCCTTGAGAAACTGCCAGCTCTCCTGAACAACTTTCTCCCTTAGGTTCCCCCCACAAAAAAACTTACCTACAAGTTTTCTGAGTCTGTCAAAGTCTGCTTTTTTGAAGCTCATTATCCTTATTCTGCTGCTCTCAATCCTTCCTTTCCTTAGAATGATGAGATCTATGATTTCATGATCACTTTCACCCAATCTGCCTTCCACCTTCAGATTTGCAGCCAATTCCTCTCTGTTGGGCAGAATCAAGTCTCAAACGGCTGTCCCCCTGGTTATTTCCTCCACTTCCTGAGACAAAACATTGTCCCCAGTATAGTCCAAGAACTCACTGGAAATTTTGTGATTTGCTGTACTATTTTTTTGGTAGATATCTGGGTAGTGTAATTTCCTGTTACTACCAGGTCTTGTATTTGAATACTTCTGTTCTAGAAATGCCTCATTCATCTGTTTTGATTTGGTGGTCTACAGTAGATCCCTTTTTTTTATAGTAGATCCTCCTTTTTTCTCCCCGGTCTTTCCTTCCTGGACAAGCTATACCATTCTATTGCACTTAGAAGAAAGAAAATTAGGGGGCAAACTTTATGTATTTGGTTTTTATCATGGGACTTTTGGGCTTGGTGAGCTATTCTGGTTACTCCTCTGATTTGAACTGAATATAGTCTGAATGTATAAAGTGTGGTGCCTAGCCTTTCTTGCGTTCTCTGTGGATGGGTCATTTATTTTTTATTTCTATGCTACATTGTTCACAACTCGCTCTAGTGAGCCCAAAAAAGCCATACTTAATCTACACTTGTGCAGTTGGGTGCATAAAGGAAGTGTCTTGTTGGTTTTTTTGAGTCTCTCTGTGGGTTCAGTGAGGATGCCTGCCTTGTTTAGCACTCTAGCATTAGTTTATATTGTCTTCTAGGTCAGTGGCAGTCAACCTTTAGCAGCTGGAGAGCCACTTCAGATTGAATTTTAAAAAGGTTTGAGGTGCACATGCTCACACATGAACACTCTCAACAGGTAACATCCAAGTGCATGAAATCTGTTGCATACCTCAATAAAAGCAGAAAAACTAAACCTGGGTGCATCTCTTTAAGTGTGTATTTTCCTCCTGGCTAGAAGCAACAGATTACATATGAAAATAGACCTGCCTGTTCTAAAAAATAGGTGAAGCACTGTCATCCTTTGATTTCCATTTTCTACAAGTCATGGCTCTAATCCTGTATCAAGTACACCTACGTAATATCCCTGAGCGCAGGTAGGGTCCCATTGATATCAATGGAGCTCCACAGAAATCCACATTAGTACCCAAATCACTAGGGGAGATATTGATTAGGAACATATTTAGTAGAGCTGGATTAATTATTTTTGTAAATAATTTAACTGATAAATGTTGGTAGTAATCAAGATTTTTTTTTTACTTGACCAGCTCAATAGCTGGTCTAATAATATTCAGTGAATTCTTAGGCTTTTTTCTGATCGTCAAATTATTCAATTTTGTTTCTTCCAGCTCTAAGATTTAAAAAATATTTTCTGTATTATATTTGTAAATTTAATTTATACCCCATTAGTGTTACAAAGTTAAACTCAACTACAACCTCCTCCAACCCACATAGCTGGAGAAAAACAAAAACGTAATAAAGAGAACAAAACAATAGAGAGCAGTATAAATCGGAAGTAAATAACACAGTTGTTCATAGGTGAGCCAACAGCACATGCTTACTCTGATAACAAATTTCCATATGGGGAAAAGAGGGATCCAAATCCAATTTATATCTCAACAAGAAAACACCACTAAATCTGTCTTTATGAATTTCACTAATCTCACACTGTTACAGGGCAGGTATTTTACATAATTGTTTGGGTAACAAGACACAATTTTTAGGAACCAGTCAGGTCGTTGCTCTCACTGGAGTTAAACAGAGTTCTTGGGTATCAGGACTCTTGAATATCAGGCGTTTAACTTAGGAGCCTAATTTTGGGCATTTATTTTTTGAAAAAGTTGGCCTCAATTTAATTGATAGTAATATATACTAGCCATGCTATAATATTGTCTCTAAAATTGATGTTGTTTGTCTTTGTCACTTCATTTTTTGAAAAAAATGAATTTCCTCAGTAATTATTGGGTCAGAATTCCAACATGGGATACAAAACAGAGGGGAAAAAACAATATAAGTCAGTACATTAATGAAATTAAATACTAAAAAAAGTGAACCATTGTATAATCCATTGTTTATACAAAGATCTGCTGGAAGCCTTTTTGGTCTGATCTTGCAACCCTAGTTTTCTGAATCATCTGTCTCATTGAGTAAGATACCTGGTGTGAGTCTGCAATAAAACTATGCTTGACGCACACTTTGTTCCTGTACCTATTCATGGTGAAGTCAACTGGAATTAGAAAAGATTTTGTTTTCTGCATCACTTTTGTTGATTTTTTACATTTACAAGGCCAGATAATATAACGAACACTAATATTAAAGTCATGCAAAATAAGATAGGGCTAATAAAGGTCATTCTTCAAGGTGTACACTGGCTGCTAATAGGGTCAGAAAGTGGGTTTCTCATATTCCCTAAGGCACTGGGCACTGGCCACTGTTGGAGGCAAGATACTGCTCTTGATAGTGCCGTGGGTTGATCTGGGTTGACAAATCCTTTGTTATGAAATCATACCACCTAAAATGAACCTCTCTGGGGAGTTTTGTTTTTTTGGGGGTGCAGGGTGATTAGTTATTCCAATCAAACAAGTTAAAAAAAAATACAATTTCTTGTCTTACTGCCAAAGTTTTTACTTCTAAATTTCCAGAAGTTTATAAGTGGCAATGATCCTTTTCTAAAATTTCCTTTTCCAGGCCTCTTAGAGAAGGACCAGATATTGCATATCTAAGACATGTTGGATCACTCAAGCATCAGTTTCCTTCCTACATGGGATCTTATGTGGAAAGATAAGTTTTTAGTGTTTTAAACTTCAGAATGTAATTTGAAAAAACTTGATGTGGAAGTGAAGTAATGAGTCAAGTGGTTTGGTGTTTGAGTTCACTTTTAGATAATATCCAGAAGTCTGAACTATTTGAATCTACATGAGTCTGTAAAATTAAGATGATCATCTGTTTCTCACAAGACTTGTGGCATTTACACTATTGACCGGAAGTACACTATCACCATAGCCACTTTTCTCATGGGATTTTGACACCTCCATGTCCAATAGCAGCTGGAAAGCAGAAGTGAAAAAATTACCTATCTTCCAGACATTTCAGAACTGCAACAAATTATTGATTCCAGGTCAGTTCATAGACTTTATATTAACTGTTCTACCTATTCTAATAAAATTATACTGATCACCACATCCATTTTTGGATGGTTTGCTGTTTTTTTAAGGAAACATAACTTACGGAAGATAAGTTTCCATTTTGCATACATTAAAATGGCTAAATTGTGTTCTCAGCTGTACTGTTATATAAATGTAATTCATATTAATTTAAAACAGTTCAGAAGAGATTTCTAAATATTCCTAACTGGGAGAGAAAGGGACACTGAAAAAATCTCAAAGGATTTTTGCATACTTAAGCCTAAAATAAGGAGTAATTAACTGTTCCAAATATCCTCCCACTTATAATAATAGAATGTCTTCAGTCAAATTTGCAGAATTTATTTTATTTCACTAATTGATTGGTATATTCATCATTCAGTAATATATTAGGTAGAGCTGGATTCTAAATGACTTTCCTTTCCAATTAATTCTTCTCACGCTGTTTTCCTGGTGACATCTGAACTTCTTTCATTATATAAAACACATCTTGAATAAGACATTGCTGAATAATAATCAGGGATGCTAACATGTTAAAAAAAAATTAGACCCCTGACAAAGTCAAATACATTCTGATTTAGACAATGACCTCACCTAATGTCAGTTTCAATGCATCTTATTGAAGGAGAATATATCTTTCTCTCTCCTACATATCTGCCCTTAAGTTAGAAATGTTTAAAGCAGAAAAAATTCAGTAGCAAATTATAAACATGGTTATCTATGCTGTCGTCTTTTCAAAGCTTCTTAGTACATAAAGTATTTTTTTTAATTTTTATTCTACATTTGCTGACAGCATTTTCCTTTTTTTCTTCTTATAATAGTATCTCTGTATTTGGACGAATAGACATCAAATAAGTTATTCTTTAGAAATGTATGTTAAATCGTGTGTTGTATTATGTTTGCTTGCAATTTGTCTTTTTCTTAATACGGCCACCAGATTTCTTTTGCATAGCATTTCATAAAGCATAGAACACTGATAGTATCTGATTTAACTGACTTGGTAATACAAGAAGCAGATCATTTTAAATGGACCCTACATCTTTATAGGATGTTAGAAATGAAGACATTACTTCAAAATGTAAGTAATTATCGCCTCCTCTTTTATCAGTGCTATTTTCTGAGGTATTCTCATAAGATAGCACTTTAGTATTAAGCAGGGCCTTAGAGTGGTAATAAATCAGTCCAACTGAGTCATCATTGTCCAAGGCATCTGAACTACTGAAATGTTGTGGATCCTACAGAGAGTGTGAAATCACTTGACCCTTGGCATTAACCTTTGCTGAATGAATAGACAGTGCTTTCCACATCATGGAACAAAAGCAGAATAGTATTGATTAAACACCACATTCACTTGATATTAAATACTTGCTGAACTCACTTCTTGCTTTCCAGTTCCAGTGGGAGAAACCCAGAGAGTTGCTGAGTCTCAGGAGAATGCATGCTTGTAATTCAGAGCAATGTTTTCCCTGCAAAGTTTTTTTTTTCCCCTTTCCTTTCCTTTTCCCCTCCTCCTCCTCCTCAGATCAATAACTGGCAGCTATGATCAGCCATGAGTATGTATTGTCAATTCTGACCTGTGTACTTTATCACTCGAAGTGAGAGGTCACAGTTCTGTGACTAATAATGCAGTAGTTCTAGGCATGAATTGTTTCCTGCCCTTAATGCAAGTTTTTTTTTAAATTGTTTTCTAACACTGTGCTTTATTATATTGCTTGTTTATGAAACCTCTTAGCTACTTGCTTTGAACATCTGCTTAATCTGCTGTATTGCATTAGATTTACTAAAGCTCAGAGATTTACTACATGTTTTTGCTGTTGGCAGGACTGCAGGTTCCCTGGAACTTGGAATTATTTAGTTGGGAATTCTTACATGATGTTTTTTGGAATAAAATGTTTGCTTTGGTTAAAAAGATGGATGGGGAAACAGAAGACTAATCTTAAGAGAAGAATAAACAGAAGCTATCCTCCATTAAACTTTTGTAAGTCATATTGGGGCAGATTCCTCTCTCAGTTACACACATGTAAATCTAGGGTAGCTCAAGACAGCTCCTATATCCTTAGTAGCACCTTCTAAGATCCAGCTATGTTGACTCAATGCATAAGGAATTGACAGGAAAATGTTTCATGTAAGATGACAAATGGAGGCAGCTACAGTAGCAGCATCACTGTCTGCAAACAGCCACCATGGACTGAAACTGCATATTGAAGACTTACTAGGATCAATTTAGTATAAAGATTATGCTTTAAAAACAAGGGGTGTGTGTGTGTATTTATAAAGCAGTCTCACAACATGTACCAATTCCTGAGACAGGTTTACCACAGGTAGTGAGCTACTTAATCAACTACATCTGTCTTCTCTCCCCCAAAGATTTGGTAATAATGTAGGCCCATGACATTATATTATTCTCCAAAGTTGTTTTGATTTCCATGTATGTTTGGTTTGTATGCTCAACGATCAGATTTCTAGATTAGCTAGTTGTTGACGATTTTGTGAATGTGAGCATATATATAGTTCCCTATAGATTAGCAGAAATCACCTCACAGAATGTAGGGTGTACTTTAATGTGCACTTGGTCTTCTGTGGTTTATACATCTGATGAAACAGTATTGGAAGGCTGAAGAAAACTGATCAAATGTATTTTTTGATATATTTGATGCTTTCTCTAGTGGAAGTGACATCTTCCTCTGAGTCCTTCTTTGCAAGCTGCTGCTGTATGGATAGGGTTGGAAGAATTAGATTTTTATTGGTAGACGTTGATTTCACCATAGACACAGAAACTGATGGAAATATTATGCCATCTATAATAATAAAAATATATGGATAAGCAAAGCAAGAAAAATACTGTTTGATTTAAGGGTATTTATTTTGTATGTTTTGACATGTGATGTTGACAATTTGTGTTAACTTTTTGAATCTCAGAATCTATTGTCATTAAATTGTCTGACCCCATAAATTCTTGCAAGAGTGAAAATTTAAACCGATAAACATAGGGTAAGCATTTTATCGATCTTTTTTGGTAGTTAGCAAAAACATTCACTTGATATTAAATACTTGCTAGATAGCAAAAATCTGGGTTTAAAAGACAAAATTCTAGGTGATACACCTAAGACTACTTAATACATCTAACCTAAACCGCTCACATTTCTACCTAGAAGTGGCTTCCTTCCAGAACACACAATGATTTTTTATACACCAAAGGGAGTTTAATAGAGTGGGCACTACTCTCATGCCTTTCTTAGGATGGTATCTAAAGACTGCTCCTTGTGTAAACCTCTGCTAGGCCGTGCACGATTTCTCTTTTACATATTCACACAGTCAGGTGTTAGGGTCAGTTGTTATATCCAGCAGACATTATCTTTTCTTCACCTACTGTATTAACTCGGGGTGTGTGTGTGTATTTTAAGCAGGGCCTTAGAGTGGCAATAAATCGGTCCAGTTGAGTCACCATTGTCCAAGGCATCTGATCTACTGAAATATTGTAGATCCTTCAGAGTGTGTGAAATCACTTGAGCCTTGGCCTGTGTGTGTGTTGGTGTAAGTAAAATTAGTAAGCTATTTTTTTTAAAAAGCACAAATTAAAAAAAAAAACAATTGATTTAATACAATGGATAAATTACAATGGATTTAATTACCATTTAAATACAATGGATTTAATTGCATTCAGAAATTAATTTGGCTGAAAAGTTGTGCTTGTGTTAGTCAGAAATGCTCACCTCTACTCTTTATATCAGAACATGTTAATAGTTTCACCATGGTCTTCAAGCACTAATGGTTTTATTGATTTATATGGTTTGCCTATGCTCACCAACTTCATGAACAAAAATATAAAATTTTTAAAAAAATATTTGTATAAGTGTCAATACAAATGCCAGTAAAAACAATTCCTCAATCCATTAAGGGCAAAAATAAATCCTGAAATGTTTGGCTCAATCCTTTTACTTGGAAAAACCCTGTTTAAAATGCAGTCTATTAACTTTCCTGAATATTATTTTTGTCTGCTGGAGTGTGTGGGCTGATTCTAGACATTAGGCTCCTAACCAAGACTTTTCTGTAGCCCTACAAATATAGGGGCTACCAGCTGACCTCAACTGTTCGGGGTAAAGCACACAAGAAACCCATGTTCCAAGCCAAAATTCAAAGTGAACACTGTGTGGTAAACTAAAAACCAGTGCAATCTTTGGAGTACAGATGAAATACATTAAATATACTTAATGGGCAGTTGTATTCTGTGCTAGCTGAAGTTTCAAAATGGCATTCAGTGGTCCCATGTAGAGCACTTTGCAGTAATTGGTCTGCAGGTGATAAAGGCATCAATAACTATGGTGAAGTTACAATCCCTTAGGCAAAACCTGTGGCTCCAGTGAAGAGGGGAAAAGGCTTCTGCTGCTCTGTGGATGTCTAGACTCAGCTGAGGCCCCAATAAGGACCCTTAGGTTATATATACCCGTAGGTGTGTGTAGTGTGTCTCCAGGTTGTAAAGAGCACCTCTCTGCGATTACTTTTGTTTAATTCCTTGCGCTCACCAAAATCACCTCGATTTAATCTAAAATGACTTTCAACTAGTTAACTAGTTTACACTTGAGCCCTAATCTTGGTCAGTGGAATAACCAAATTACACTTTGTCAGTGTAATGGATATACATATGCATATCTGCAGCATATTGATAACACTGCAACCTAATCATCTCACTAGCTGTCTAGTAGGTTCACACATACATTGAACAGGATGGGTTATGGATAGAGTACTGCAGTTTCCTACAGGAATGTGTCCTGGGGCTAGGTGAGCAGTTCCATAGTACTTTGCCCAGTATGATGCTCTACTCTGGGTCCTTTCCAGGAGGAAAGAAAAGATAAACTTAAGCACAACTTCTCCTATCCCTGCCAAAGCTGACAGGTGCAGAAGCAACCTCTTGGTCAATGATATCAAACTCAACAGAGAGAGCAAAAAAGAGTCAGCATGGACATCTGGGGCTCCATTGAAATCAAGGGAAGTTTTGCCCTTGATTTAAATGGAGACAGGATTTCACCCATGGTCTTTAGTCACAAGAGAGATTTTTGTCCAACAAGAAACCAGTCTCTATATCATAAGCCGGAATCATTCCAGAAAGCATTAAGGTAAATTCACTATTACAGATAATGCAAGAGCTGGTTCACCACAGTTTTCTCTGAGCGATAATTGGCACAACTGTATAACTGGTTTCTTGATGTTGCACTCAAGAACACTTTGAGGTCTCCCCATTTTTCATGGAATGGCTTGTGAAACACTTTTTCTGCCTTAAAATTTTCCATAGATGTTCCAGGGCTACCATTTCTGTTTTTTATATTTATATATACAAAACCAATCCTCCTTCCCCTGCCACTAATCTTGGGAATCTGATCCTCTGTCAGAATTTTTAAAAGCTGTTTACCAAGAAGGACCAAGTTCTGTTCCTATCTCTGCCACTAATTAATGTTCATAAACATACTGCTCTAATATTGGATCATAAATAAATTGTACTGCAGTTTAAAGTACCAAACAGCAATAAACAACAATGTTCAGGTATTGCTTCCTCCATTAACAGTGCTTACCTCCTTAGCACTGTTCTTCTTTTTGGGGAAAGGTTTGGCTCAACTTTCACAGTATTTTTGCCTTTGTAAAAAAATTTACTGCACACTGCTGCATTGTTGCAGAATTGACACATTTAAATTGTTACAGTTTTTGGGTGATAATTCCACAGAGCCCAGTAGTAATAAATGAAGATGAATCTGCAAAATCTAGATGAAAGTCTGTAACATGACACAGTCACTGTGATGCCCCAAATGTAGTTGAAGATGTGAATTATTTTTGTGAAATTATTCAGTCTTAGCAGATCGTTTGCTTCACTATCCCTCTTGGCATTAGGTATAATTAATAAAGACTTTAGAGCCTCAGGAACAATCATCACAGTTTTTCAGACAGTGTTACATAAAGTATGTTGAATTGGTAAAAAGAGGTCAACATGTGGCATTGCAATGCCTGGAAGTAAAAAATAGTACTTGATAGAAACACACAAATATTTACAGTGAAAGCTGTTGCAGTTACCTTCTTTATGATGATGGCTCAGCTTTTCCATTTTCCAGCAGTGGTTTATCTAGGAGGCTTATTAATCTAGTATAGTTCTATTAGATTTTTATTTCTGAACAGCAGTTCTGACAGAGATCATAGGTTTGTCCTACACAGTCTCTTGTGTGTGATTGCAAATTAACTAGCGTTCCTTGATGCACACATTAAGAGATGTAGCACTGACTTTGGAATGAAGATCAATATTATTTGATCGCTGAACCCTTTGTCTTGTTGGAAGAGGAAAGTTGCCTAAAGAAAGCATTCTATTTGCACAAGGAATACAAAGGATTGGAAACAGCAAAACACTGATCTCTAATAAGTCAATTTTGCAATGTAGATAAAAATTTGAGAGAGAAAATCAGAAATGTTCCAGTTAAACTGTTAAATGTGAGGAGGCTACCTTTCTAGAATGCACTGTAAATAGATCCCTATCATTTAATGTATTTTGATCTTTCTTGACTAGACTGTCTTACATGACTGAAGTGAATTATAATAATTAATCCCTAGGGTTTTTCCTTGCAAAAAATAGAATCACCCCATTGTTTATTTTTAGATTTACTTTTAAATCTCCTGAAACATGAGTTGACATTCCTGTCTTACCAAAAAGAAAGGATTGAGTAAATGGAGAGATTATCAAGGTGTATGTGAAATGCTACTTAAACTATCTCTTATACAATACAGATTTGAAAAGTTTGGCTTCTGAAGGACACAATACACTTTTTTAGAATTGCAAGGAACTTTTGGTAACAGGATTCCTTATGACTTTAATGAGAATCTTCCATCTAAGTGTCCCTGCACTGTTTTGGTACTGGACTACTTTTGCCGCAGCATCTATGCAAAATAATGGGTCAATTCTACCACCATTGTCTATATTGAGTAGTACCGTATTATAGCCCATATTCTAATACTCAGTTTTAGTATCCTACTCATTGAGAAATCCCATTGATTTCAATGGGAATATTCAAGGAGTAAAGTACTATTTGCGATGAACTGGGTATCAAATATACACTTAGTCATCCCATTGAAATTGGTGAGTAAATAGTGCATATACATTATGATTTTGGGCAGTGTGTCCTTATCACATCAAAAATCCTATGTAGGTACAGTGGCAAATGTAATTCTCTGTTATCAAAGAAATGCATGGATTTTTAGATGCAAGATTCATGTAAAAGTCATTGAGAGCCTCCAATTTCTTTTCATCTCTTTAAAACAAATTATTGCTCAGTGATGAACTTTTCAGCTATGTGCTGTGTAAAAGTTAAAATAGTATTTTAGAGTTACCTTATCAATCTCTTCTTTGAGAGCTCAGTACTTTCAATGGGACTGTTGGGATACCCACTGTTCAGATAGTAAGACATAGTGAGTAAGATTGGCAGACTTGGGTCCAATAGTTGTTACATCCATAGGCTGACTTGTTGCTGGGCTTTGGCTGTAAGTCAGTAGTGCAGCAGTTAGTGGCTCTCCTAGCTGGAAATTAGTATTTCATTTCAGATGTTTTAGCTGCTACTTCTTGTGTTCTTCCACCACAATCATAGGTTTTTCCAGTGTTGGGCACATGATATGGCCCGGTCTGTAGCCCTCGCGTACAGTTCCTCTAGGAACCTGCAGACCAACAGATGTTCAATGTGGGCAATAGGCAATCCCCTTCCAGATTATGTCAAGTTATTTATTGGCTACATGATTCTAAAGATGCAGGAGACTCACTTGTGTTTTGGCTGGATTGGTGCACAATTGGATCTTGTAATAGACGGAGAGCCCAGACAGCACCGATGTTAGCATAGCCTCTATCTGGGTGAGAACCTTGGCTTGGTCGTTGGCATAGTTAAAACTTTTTGTGCTGAGATGGATTGGTTGATCATTCTTGTAAATTTTGAAGAGTATTGGTCATGGGAGGAGTGTTCACATCCTGGCTCCTACCAGATCCTGTGAATTATGCTGAATAACTACCACACTGATGATGATTTTTAGCTGAGAAGCCAGTGCTCATAATTTCGTTACACCATAAACACTGTGACCATGTTTTACCACTGTATTATGAATAATTTCATAACATGAAATAACCATTGTTTGAAATTATGAAGTGGTAGAAAGTTCAAATCTGGATATCAAGTTCACTTTCTCAAGGCTACTTATAGGGATGACCATTATTAATTTGTGTTTTTCTAGGCTGATTTTGCCTTTCCAAACTGCATTTGATGACTGTAAAATCTTTCTTTTTCTCTGGAGATATATAAAGGATCAACATAAGTTTTGGCATAAAGTCATGATGAACATTTATGAAGTCAGCCAGCTTCTTTAATACTATTTAATTAAATTTCTAAATCCACTGTTTTGGACCACTTGTATCTGTGTCTGTCATGAATATGTAAAAATTTGAAATTTCGTGGTGACCTAAGGGATAGAACTTTGATGGTCAGAAAGTACAGGCTTCTCCTACTTGACCCAAAGCATTATGTCTGTTAGCAATATAGAGCCTGTCACATAGATGACCATTTCTGATTTTATCCAGTAGATGGCATTGATATACATTCACAATAGCGTGTTCATTACAGTATCAACTTCATGACCAGTTCTATCATCTTGTTCTGAAAATCCTAAATGAGATACTATGTTGTCTGTGGATGATAGTTTATCATAGTACTGATATCAGCCAACATTAGTTAAAATATTGGCAAACCCTACAAAAGATTTTTCTTGTTTTGAGGTGAAAGAGTAATGTCAGTAACTTAGTCTGTACCACCACATTTCTAGAGTCTTTTTAGCAGGACAGAATTATTCAGGCAACTTTCCATCAGGGTGGAGTTGCATGTTTCTTTCTGAGTATAGCATTGGATCTGTAGTCTTCCACTGGCTATAACTTTCAAAGTACTGTTCCTGTTGAGGGATGAACATTCAAGGAAAAAAAAAGGAAAAACACTGGCTGGAACTATTTTTGAATACCTTTTTAGTCCAACAATGTACAATACATTTGTTAATACATTCAGATTTTCATGTCATTTCACTTACTTTTAGCTTCAACTTTCTGTTTTACGTCTTTCATTTTGGGCTTCTACCTTTTTCCCCATCTTCCATCCATTACTGAAACACAGTCACCATATTGGAATATTTTGGAATTATTTGATAGGCAGATTTGATCATTCCTTTCACCTACAGGTCAAAAAGGAATTCACTATTTTACATCCCCATGGGATAGCTGACCCTGGTGGCTACTAAGTTCCCCCAGTTTCTATCTGGTTCTACACTCTGGCATGGAAATGGTTGCTTTGTGTGTATTACGATCTTGTCTGCACTAGGACTTTTTTCCAAAAATTTCCTATTCTAGTTTCCACTGATTCAGCTCCATTGTTGGTAGCAGTGGTAGGAACACTAAAGCGATTAGGTACCGGCAGCTGCTATGTTTTAAGCATCATGCTATAGAGGAAAAATTAGGAGCGTGGCCACTGGGTCTATGATTATTCAGATGTTATGTCTAGAAATCCATATATAATGGATGAACAGATGTTGCAGCTATTATTCTAGTTCAGAAAATGGAATAGCTACTAAATAGAGGCTGTGAAGTTCTTTGAGCCCTCCCTGTGACTTGTGGATGACATTATGCCCCCACAATATGATTCCATCTCTCCCCAATCTCTCATTACAAAGTTAGTTGTATTGTACTATAAGGTGCTTAGGGCAGGGATTGTTCCTCACTCCATTTTGGAAAGTGCTATTTAAACAGACCATGCTATATAACCACACTAAAGGTAAAAATGTCATTGTGAGAGGTGTGATGAATTTCATATCCTTCATGCATTTATCTCACATACACAAGTGCATCTGTCAAAGATAGTTTTTACACTAGCTTAATAGATTTTATTAGTGAGTGGCACAATGAGGATTGTGAATTGCACTGCATGCGCGATGCCTAGATACCATGATGACTGCCACACATAAAAGACATCATGGACAAAAGTTGTGAATATTACAGAAATTTGAAAGCTTTGTCTGGGGAAAAAAGACACTGAGAGCCATGCTATTCAGCCTCATGCTAGTGGATGTTAAGTATCCACTGCAGACTGTAAAATATGAATGACTCAATAGTTTGAAAACGATACAAGTAATATGTTAATTTATCTGTTTCATTGTTTGATCTTGTAACTTATGTAAATAGGGTCTGAATAAACTCTCCCCTGACAGCTCTAGTTTGGGAGGGGGAGAGATTTCAGGAGCAAACTTTATTTACATGAACACACCTACTTTCCATAGGTATCTAGCAGACAGGAGTTGTGCAGCTCCAAGTGATCAGCTTTGGCTGGTGTTGGGTTACAATTCACTTTAGTATTGAATGCGGGGTAGTGAATGTTATCAGTCTTGTTACCTTCATTGTATGACAAAAGGGGAGCAGAACTGTGCTGAACTTGTCTCAATTGAGGAGTCACCCTCATCTGAAAGGGACTTGATAAGCCGGGGGCTCGAATGCTAGACCTCTGTGAAAGTAAGAGTGTTGGGGATAGGTGACCCCAACCAGGAGGGAGGGAATCTCCCAAGGGATCCAGTCTGGCTTAATCTGTTCCTCTCTCTGTTCAAAGACAGAGCTAAACAGGCTTCATTAGGAGCCTTCTTGTTATGTTAGTGCTCATATGAAAGCTGAAATTACTTGCGATGGCGCAGTATTCCTGTCCAGCCTGCAAAGAGCTGAAAATCACTGAGACTGATGTGCGGAGGTCACAGAAGAGAGAGGCAGGTGGCAGCAGAAGGTGACTGACAGTTGGCTGGTGAACAAGCGGCTGGCGGGGTGGTGAGCAGAACGAGCGGCTGGCGGGTCGGCTAGCTGAGAGGAACCACAGCTGGCAAGCCAGAGCAAGTGCTCAGATGGCAAAGCAAGCAAGGTGCCTTCTTCCCCAGATGGGAGGTGAACTCACACAGATGCACCTCTGAACCCTGGGTCCTCACTGACCAAGGACAACCACTATGAGTGGGGTATGGTGAAGGAGTAGAGAGGGGCACAGAAAAGGAACTTTTGATTGTAGAACTCAAGAACATGAGGCAGAAGGCACTGTCCCACACACTCTGGGCTGAGTGTCCTGCTCAGTTTTATAATTATGAATCCTGCTTGTGGCATTTTCCCTCCTTTCATTAAAAGTTTCTTTTCTATGGTCAGACTCTGTGCTCTCAAGTGGGGAAGTATTGCCTCCCAGGGGCACCCAGGGGTGGTTTGTAATTTTCCAAGGTTACTGGGTGGGGGCTCAAACCAGTTCTGTGCTGTACTGTTGAAAAAGAACCCCTACATTGAAAAAGATTGAAAAAGAACCCCTATTGAACCCTGCCCTGGTTGCTGCCAGCTCCACCTGGCAGAAGGGTTACACTTACACACTATTATGTTTTACTAAGTGGAAAACCTGAGCTTGACTCCTTGACTTCAAATATCCCTCTCCAATCTAGGAGACACTAAGATGCTCTGAACTCTCTTCTAGTAGGCCTAAAGTGAGCTTTGATTTGCTCAATGGTGGCATTTATTGGCTGAAAAAGTGCAGCATCAATAAAATTCAAAAAGAGCTGGCTCATTCAGGAGACTATGGATCCACATAGCCTGCATTAAATTTAGCAGGTTCATGTATGGACATGGAACCATTATTTTTTCTTGTCCTGAGCAGATTTTATGATTGGATATCCCAGTTATGGATGACAGTAGTAAAGCGGTTAGTGTCAGGAAAAATTTCTTTCATGCATTTGTGTAAAACTTTTAATGTGCAAAGTTGTGTCCGTGTTTGCATGTGCACATGTGAACACACATGCGCACACACACAATGTCTGTCATACACTTTCGCAATTCTGTGTGTGTGTGTATATGTATGTGTGTGTGTGTGTGTGTATATATATATATAATGTCTATAAAATAAATAGATGCAGATTCTCCCCTGAATCATAAGAATGGCCATACTGGGTTGGACCAATGGTCCATCTAGGCCGGTATCCTGTGTTCCAACAGTGCCCAATGTCTGATGCTTCAGAGTGAATGAAAACAACAAGACAGTTATCGTGTGATCCATCCCCTGTTGCCCAGTCCCAACTTCTGTCAGTCAGTCAGGTTCAGGGACACCCAGAACAGGGGGTTACACCCCTGATCATCTTTGCTAATAGCAGTTGAGGGACCTACTCCCCATGAACATATCTAATTCTTTTTTGCACCCAGTTACACTTTTGGCCATCACAACATCCTGTGGCAATGAGATCCACAGATAGACTGTCCATTGTATGAAGAAGTACTTCCTTATGTTTCTTTTAAATCTGCTGCCTGTTAATTTGATTGGGTGTCCCTGGTTCTTGTGTTATGTGAAGGAATAAATAATGCTTCCTTATTCACTTTCTCCAAACCATGATTTTTTTCTAAGATGAACAGTCCTAGTCTTCTTAATCTCTCCTAATATGGAAACTGTTTCATGCTCCCTAATATTTTTTTGTTGCTTTTCTCTGTACTTTTCCAAGTTCTAATATATCTTTTTCTGAGATGGGGTGGCCAGAACTGCATGTTGTATTCCAGGTGTGGGCGTACCATGGATTTATATAGTGGCATTATGATGTTTTCTGTCTTCTTATCTGTCACTTTCCCAATGGTTGCTAACCTCCTGTTAGCTTTTTTTAGAATGGTGCTGCACATTGGCATGTTTTCAGAGAACTATTCCCAATGATTCCAAGATCTTTCTTGAGTGGTAACAGCTAATTTTAACCCCATCATTTTGTATGTGTAGTTGGGACAATGTTTTACAAGATGCATTACTTTGCATTTATCAACATTTAATTTCATGTGCCATTTTCTTGCCCAATTACCTAGTTTTGTTAGATTGCATTGTAACTCTTCCCAGCTTTGGACTAAACTATCTTGAATAATTTTGTATTGTCTGCAAACTTTGCCACCTCACTGTTTACCTCTTTTTCCAGATGCTTTATAAATATGTTGAACATCACTGGTCCCAGTACAGATTGTTGAGGGACCATGCTACTTATGTCTCTCCACTGTAGAAAACTAACAGTTTATTCCCACCATTTGCTTCCTATCTTTTAACCATCTACTGATCCAGTAGAGGACCTTTCCTCTTATCCAGTGACTGCTTACTTCGCTTAAAAGCCTTCAGTAGGGGACCTTGTCAAAGGGTTTCTGAAAGTCCCAGTAGTCTATATCCACTGGATCACCCTTGTTTACATGTTTGTTGATCCCCTCAGAATTCTAAAAGGTTGGTGAGGCATGATTTCCCTTTTCAAACGCTGTGTTGACTCCACCCCCAATATTGTGTTCATCATTTTGTCTGATAATTCTGCTCTTTACTATAGTTTCAATCAATTTGCCTGGTACTGAAATTAGGCATACAGGCCTGTAATTGCCAGGATCATCTCTGGAGCCTTTTTAAAATATTTGGTGTTACATTAGCTATCCTCCAGTCATCTGGTACAGAGGCTTTTTTAAGAGAGATGTTATGTGCCACAGTTAGTGATTTCATATGTGAGTTCCTTCAGAGCTCTTGGGTAAATACTGTTTGGTCCTGGTGACTTATTACTGTTTAACTTATTAGTTTGTTCCAAACCACCTCCTATTGACACCTCAATCTGGAACAGTTCCTCAAATCTGTCACCTAAAAAGAATGTCACGGTTGTGGGGAATCTCTCTCACATCCTCTGCAGTGAAGACTGATACAAAGAATTAATTTAGCTTCTTCGCAGTGGCCTTGTCTTCCTTGAGCGTTCCTTTAGCAACTCCATCGTCGAGTGGCCCCACTGACTGTTGGGCATTCTTTCTACTTCTGATGTACTTAAAAAACATGCTGTAAGTTTTTGTGCCCTTTATATGTTGCTCTTCACATTCTTTTTTGGCCAGCCTAATTATACTTTTACTCTTGCATAAACTCTGGCAAATCTCTTTTCTATTTTCCCCAATAGGATTTGACTTCCATGACTGATGATATAGCTATGTACATGTGTGTGTTTTGTGTAAAAGAAGTAGCCATATATTTTTATTTGTGAAAATAAAAATAACACATGACATTCAAAACATGGACATGGTGTCCTATTTATCAGAATTTTCAGTGGAAGAATACAATATGTGCTATTGACTTGACTGCTCCATGCATTCATACAAGATCTAAGGCCCCAATATTAGAGCAACGACATACCAGAATGAAATCAATTTGCAATATTTGAATGATACACAGTGAAAAATAATTCTCGAAAGTTGCTATGGTGCTTTCACAGTAGCCACTTTTCCAAGTGAAATAATTCCATTATTGTTTAAAACACTGTTTTGTTAGCAACCATATATTGCACTGACAACTAACCCCTAAAAAGTGACATTTTTGTCCTTTTGAACTAAACACATGCTTAACTTGTTTTAGGGGCTGGTCTGGGAAAAAAAATCATGTAGGCTGAGAAGCTATGTTCCAATTAGTTTCAGCATGATGCAAATAAAAATGCCGGAGCTGTAAACCCCTCAAAACCAGGCTTTATAGTGGAAAAACCTCAGACCTTTAATAAATACTGTGCAGCTATAGTACCCCTATTAACACTGCTAAAACAGGGAAAAAAAGTGAATTTTATTCATAAACTGCTTCTGATTGTGTTGCATCTTTTCTTTTTCTCCATTTTCTCTCCCATTTCACTGTGATCTGAAAGGTCTGTAGATTTATCTTGTGCCTGTCAGTTTTCTTCACATGACTTAAAAATAATTAATTGCAGCGCTCAGTGATGATTTATGATTTCCACTGACGTAATTAATGATAGTCATCAAATTTTCTTCTTAATTGAAGGAGTCACAACAAACTTTTCATATTATATGTAAAAGGAGAGCACAATAGTGGAAATTACCAATAGAGTTTTCATTTTCTATAAGCAGGAAATGGCAAGAGCATTAGTACTTTAGAGTGAAGCAAAAGTCAGAGATGGAATACAAGAAGGGCAAGAGCAGAATTACTATGTGTGATATGAAGAGCAATTTGGATAAAATAAGAAACTGGATTTATCATTAAAACTCCTTGTCAGACTCTCTTTGAGGCCTGAAAAACAAAATGTTGGTTTAACTTTGGTGGTGGTATTCCATATCTTTTTCCCTTTTTCTTTTTTTATCAAAGGAATAGAATTGCAAGTAAAAGTAGAATTGTTAGTAAAGCTATTCTCAGGATGAATGTAACCTGACCAAACCAACAAAGTATTTGAAACCTTTCTTTTTTTAAAGGCTGCTGTGGAGTATCCAAGATGATTTCTAAACCAAAGCAGTTTGAATAGGCTTTGGATAAGCTTGGAGCTTTAGGATGTTTATTCGAAGCAAACATCAGAAAGTTCTGAGTCACCCAGTCAATAATTACATTGCTCAGAACATCAGTACATTACAGAGGATGATTTGCCTGCAGATTCAGTTTCTCGCTAGGCTTTAAAAGTAGAAAATTAGAAAATGACATAATTTACATTACTGTATTCTGTGAAAAGCAGAGAAAATTTTCCAGGTGGTTGTGGTAATATTTTATATGTTTAATCCATTAGTGCTTAGGAGAAATTCATACCCATAGTACAAAAAAAGTTTAAAATAACATTTTCTCTCGTTATAGTCATTCGTTAGAATAATATAATTATCTTGGAACTCGAGCAAAGTAACTATTAAATAGTTGGTATTGCTGTACATTCTACTTTTTTATAAGAGAACAAGTACAGTAGAACTATTTGAACACAAGCTCACAAGTTTTTTTTTTTTTTTTTTTTTTTTAGCAACAGTAGATGCCTCAAATGTTGCAAACTTGATTTGGGCATTTTATGGTACTCCAGTCAGCTGCCTATTAAAAGTGTGATCAGGTAGTTTAGACTGTGACTAGCTGTGTCAACAGAAGGAAAGTGGAGGATTAGTCTCTATGGCAACAACAAAGTATCCCTGTTTGTAGACAGACAAATTCTGCTACATCTGAAAAAGATTGACAGGTCTATTCCTTTGCAACTGACCCATAGAAATTAGCAAGTAAAAGTTATTATACTGGGTTGTATTGAAGGGTTCTCAATATCTTAAAGTGCTCTTGTAAGTTTTTCTGCAGTATTTGCATGAGAAACCTAGTAGGAATTGTTCTGAGGTTTATATCTATGGGTTGATAGATTCTTTGTGGGGGAGTATTGCTGGTGAGAATAACTTAATTTTCAGTTCTCTGTATGACAGAATTGTTGAAGCATGGATTGAGGGGAAAAATACACATCAAAGGACCCAAGCTGAATAATATGCCACATTTAAAAACCAAGAGACATTTTTGGAATATTATAATTGTATGTTCTCAATGTAAGTTTAAAATTTTCTTCTCCAATTAGCTAGAAGTAATTACAATCTGGAGTTAGATTTGATGCATTCCCAGAGTTTCTGTAACTTAACCAGGTAACCTTTCTGTTTTGCTTAATGTTCTTGAGTTGGAAGACATGAAGTGCTGTAATTGAAATATTCTACTTCAGAATTAATAGTATTTTTTAAAAGAATGAAAAATTGATGTTCACATGTAATTGTTCATAGGCCTTGTTCTTAGATACTAGCTGCAGAAACTAGATCTCACCTTTAAGCCAATTATTGCAGAAGTATTTTTCAAAAACTCTTTTAATTTAATCAGTTTTGTATTCATTGGCAAAACTCCCATTGACTTTGGATGAAGGATTGGGCTTATTATCCTATTTTTGAGAAGAAATGTGAAATGGATATAGCTTTCTGTTGGTCACTACCTATTTTTAGGTGGATTCTGCTGCCATCTATAACACTGTATTTACAAATACAATAATTGGATTATATTTTAAAATTGTGCTGAGAAAATATGCAGATGAATCATACTCCGGAATAGTTATGTAGACTAAAGAATTTTTGGAACCCACCCTGATGGTAGAAAGTAGCAATGGGTGCACCTTGAAACATTTTAAAGCTTGGCTTACGTCAAAAAAGGCTCTAGAAGTTGACTGATTAATCAAACTTTCTCCGAACTTCTTCATTCTACAGACTCTCAAGCTTTTCTGTATGAATTTCTGCTTCCAGTTGGGCTGGAAATACCACAAGAACAACTTTTCTTGTCATATTTTGGCACGTTTCTAACTAGAAACAGAAAACGCAGAGGCTTTTGAACCTCATAGTGTTTGATTTGTATTCAGTAGTTTATAAATAGGGTGGTATCCCTTTAAATACTTTGAGAGTCCTCTACTGCTGCTCACTGTGTTCTATGTTTTAGAAACTTCCAGAACTCAAGCAAAGCAGGAGTCTGTGTACATAGCTAGTCCTTGCATGTTGTGTATATTCAGTAAATGCTGTTATTTGGCTTCCCCATTGTGTGCGTGGTTCCTGGATATTATGTTTGTTGTGTCAAAAGCAAGAAGACACAACACATTTGTTCCAAGATTTGGGAGAATATTTGGGTTAGTTTTTGTATTTTCACTGGTGCATTCATGCCTATGTAGAAATTTCAGGATGATTTATATAAAAAATTGAATCTAGATGCTGCTTTATTTCTACA
This sequence comes from Caretta caretta, assembly GCF_965140235.1. Classification (NCBI taxonomy): domain Eukaryota; kingdom Metazoa; phylum Chordata; order Testudines; family Cheloniidae; genus Caretta; species Caretta caretta. Next base: position 59,170,697 of record NC_134210.1, read on the forward strand.
AGGAAGTGACCTTGGACTAGCATAACTTTTTTTGTTCCTCATTGAAACCACAGAAGTACAGTATTCAAGATGGTGGCTGCCATGAAGTTGAAGGCAGCTGGGTAGTCAGAAAAGCCAACTTACCCATTAGCCTTTTTATGCTTCTGTGTTTGTAGAGACACAACTAAATTATTGGAGAACTATTTTCTATGATTCTTCCAATGTGTGCAACTCCCACCCTATTCTTAGTCACCAAATAACCCTCTCATTCAGTTATTATTTGTATTGTGGTAGCACCTAGTAGCCCTAACATGGACAAAGACTCCATTGTGCTGGTGCTATACAAACCCAGGTGGTCCCTGCCACAAAGACCTTAGTCTTGATCAGGTCTCTCCACAAAACACATACCTTCTAGGGAACCTTTCAGTGATAACTCACTAAGTATAGAAAATAGACTTTTTTTTAAAAAAAGTCAAACAACACCTGAAGTTTGACCTACATCCTGTGTTTTATATATCTGATCTGCACTGGCTATTTCTAATTTAGATATAAGATCATAGCAGCAGGAACTGTATATTTCTTTTAAAGTTCAGAATATACGGTCTGTAACTAATAAGAAATAATTATTATCGTGGTATTTGGATTTTCTGAAAGCCCTGTCAGGCAGCAGGAATTAGGAACTATGCCATCAAACCCCAATTTTTATACATCACTAGGTCAAGAGATGTTGGGGAGATTTTTTTTTTAAATTGGTGTTTTAATTTTAGCCTGTATTTTTTTCTTTTTTCTACTCAAAATCACATGATACAGCCTTGTTAAGACATTGTTTAGAGCAATAGCTCACTTCCCCTAAGTGCTAACGACTAAGAGATTTGTGGAGTGAGGAGTCACTTTTTTTAATTTGATGATCATCTTATTTTTCTTGCATTTAAACTGACCATACAAACATGCAGATCCATATCGCTGCTGCTTCTCTGTTTCTGAACAAGTATTTGCATATCCTATCAACGAGCTGATCAAACTGGAGACTGGGATTTTGTGGCTTTTGACACTGTCTGGTGTGCTTTTCACCAGCTAATTATTGTTTTCAAGGAGCAGTCACTATCAGAGCATGCAAGCTTCTTTTTCCACCCCACATCAGGATAGAAATGCTTACAGGGACCTCCCAAGATTAATTTAGTAATAAAAGAAATAACAGGAGTAACTAATAGAATGTACAAATTTAAAGATGTAGTTTGTTATTTGAGTTAGAGAAATATCATTCCTGAAGAGTGATTTATTATTTCAAATATTATGTCACCAGGAAAGTTTTTGCATCTTTATCAGTTTTAACTAAAATTGAGATGTAATCATATTATTTTAAAATGGAGCTTACACTTATAACCATTGCAAAGGGCTTCTTTTCTGCTTCTGGTAATTCATAAAAGTAATGGTCTGGGACAGAATACAGGGAAGAAGAATCCAGATGTTGGGGGATTTCAATTTTTTTTAATCATACTGTTGCTGTTCTGGAGATGCACGAAGGATTCAACCCTCTGTTAATTATGTGCTGGCCATATACATATACCACAACAAAGCAGTTTCCCACATTTTCTTTGTTTAGTGAATTTATATGGGATCCTTTTGGTTGGGATGGGGAGAGGAATAGAAAAGGGAAGATTGTGGTCATTCAGTTTTTGGGTTAGTAGAACACTGGTCCTTTCCTTGAAGCCAATACTGAATAGTGATTCACTGTACTTCACTATACTTGTCTGTGCTGATATCATGATACTTTGAGTTATTGATTTTGATTTAAACCAAAATCTCAGATCATGGCATTTTATCCAGGTGTTGATAGTTACATATTTTATATTGTAAAGACTGTCGGAGATATTGCATCTTATGATTACACCTAGACTTAGACCTACTGGAGGGTAACTGTTTCTGAAGCAGTTCCCATACAGCTTGATAGATTAAAGCAAAATGAGAACTTCATCCAGAATTCAAATCAAACTAGACCTTGCACAATGACAAGCTTTGGGTTTAGAAAAAGCATTAATTACTGCTGTGCTAAATTACTTGCTATATTAAATGGCTGAGATTTTTTGAGTAGATAGCTGGTATTAAAATGTTTACCCATTTACTACTTTGTGTGGTAGGAAAAAAATTATAGGAAACCTGTGAAACAGAAAAGGACGAGGCAGCTATTTTGTAACATCCCCTTATTTACAATGGTGGGGCGAGTATTGTCTTGCACAACAAACAATTATAAAAGCAGCCTGGGAGCAGCTGTTCTTAACACTTTCCCTTCTCTGCAGTTTTACTTGAATGGAGTATGTGGACTCTAGTGTCATGATCTGCTGTAATTTTCAGGCTACATATCCTAGAATTTCATGTAATGCATTTGAGGGAGACATTCGGAAGCATTATCATTTTAGTTCTGCAAAATCAAGTATTCTTCCATTAAGGAAATAACATGCATTCCACTTATAGTTTTTCAGAAGGGTGCAAATCCATTCTTTAAAAAGGGTAGTGAACGTACAAAATGGAATGAAACCTGTAAAAAAGAGCACAATTATAGCTATTCTCTCTCTCTCTCTCTCTCGCAAAGAAAAGGAAAAAACATGCAATTTTGAGAATGACATGCAAGTTAAACCTGCCCCTGGTCAGCTGTAAATTATGTGATTATCACTTTTGCACGATGCTGCTAGAGGAATTTCTTGGCTCTCGTTAACATGGAACAATCTCTCTAGACTTCACACACAGCAGACATACACAGGCATATACACACACGCGTACATGATAGTAAGTCAGCTGCACATTTCTAACTGCAAAATAATGTATAATCTATACAGACTCTTCAAGCAAAAGACTGCTTTATGCACCGTATAGCTATTTTATCTAGCATTCTGCTTTGTTTTTTAAATCATGTTAAAGTGTACTCCAAAAAGTTCTCTCCATTCAAAACAGTAAGAGTGATTATCTTTGCTGTAGTATTATAGTAGTTTGTCAGCCAGTCACTACCACAGCACTGCAGGTATGAGCACGGAGCTGACTAGACTGTTCTTCCTATTCTACTGTAACATTGTTGAGTTGCTGATTGAGTTTATAGATATGAAGGAGGCATCACTGAAATAAATTCTGCTGCTCCTGATGTAGCCATTTGGCTCAGTGAACTTCAGGTGAAATTGTTGCTGCTGCTCTACCCCAGCGAAAGAAAGAAAAAGAACTGTAACATTGGAGGTTAGCCATAAAGGAGATGGAGTTGGAAGGACGACACCAGAGACAGACTGCAGGAACTGAGGTTGAGGTTTTTTCAAAGCTGCCAAGGGGATTTGGGCACCCATTTCCTCTAAAACACTCTGCCTGAAAATTAACTGTTGTCAGCCGACAACCAGGCTGCATTTCTGTTCATAACCTCCAACTCCTGGAATTACAGTGCCAGTCACTAAAAGAGGCCATTGAGTGGCATTTGAGCTTGAAACATTAGCATTATAACTGATGCATGTTCAGGTACTTTCAGCATTCCCAGAACATCCTTTTAAGCTCTTGTAGAGGACCAATGTTCACAGCCAACGTTCAGGGAGGAAGAGAGCTGGCAGCTAGGATTACTAGGTGAAAGTGAGTTTGAACCTTGCTAACGTGGTTTTTCTCATAAAACACATTAGGTTCCCAACCCCCACCCAAATTGTTTCCCCCACATTCCTGCCCCCTTCCCATACACCACCCCTTTCCTTGTTCACCAAGCCAGCTGTTCTTTTGGTCAAAATTCTGTCTTACAAATACACTTCTCCCTAGCTGGCTGCTGCTAAATTCTTCCAGCCCTGTAATGGGAGGGGCGGAGAGGGGGTGGTAGGGAAGCACTCCTCCCCTCCCGCATAAAGTTGTGGAGAGTTTCAGTTTGTGGAGAGAAAAGGGACCTTCAAGCTGTGCAAAAATAGAGATGGTGAGGGGAAGAAGGGAAAGAGCCATGCAGCAGCACTGCTGGACATTGGTTCTGAGACAGGAGCAAAGTTCTTACTCTTCGGAATTGTCTATGACAAATTTTCCTATCTGTATGTCAGGCTGGCCACTGGGAGGGACTTACTCCAGGGCTTGGGTAATTGCTAGGTCTAAGTCTTTGGGGTGTGTATGGGGGGAAGGTGTTGGGGAATCTGAACCAAATTCAGGGAATAAAGGAACAGGAGAAGCCATTGTAGTGCTTATTTGCAAGAGCTCTCCAGTCATGCAGATTCAGGGGAGATTTTTGGATTTGGCTTTCCGCAGCAGGCCCAACTTTCTCCTGAATGTTTGGATATTTAGTGGCAAGTAAAAGATGCCACCTCAGGTATAGTGTTGCTAACAACTGCAGCTGTGCAGATGAGGAAGGATTTGAGTGCCTGAAGCAGGATGAGGTGATAATAGAAAGCCCCTGCCCTTATTGTGGCATAAAATTCTACATTAAAAAAAATTCAGCTATCTTCCTTTTTTCCTCTCACATGCACATTTCTATTACTTTTTACAGCCACACTGATTTGACAGAAAATGGGTCAAGCAAAAGATGACAATTAAACATGTTGGAAGACATAGTGACTACATTTTTGCTGAAAGTAAGTAAGCTGTGAGTCAAACTGTAAGCAAAGTACAAGCCTAAGTCTGTCACTCTCACTAGTGGAAGTCAGGAATAACTCTGAAGTCAGTGGAGTTACACTGGCACGTAATCTGCATAATAAGATCAGAAGCAGGCCCAGCACATACTGAAACATAAGTCTCCTGTCTGGTACTCTTCTCGGAATCTGGTTTGTTGTATGTTGGCCAGCAGAGTGTCTCCAAGTTATGGAACTAAATTGTTCAGGGCAAAATCATGTTCTGTGTTATGAGTGTACACAGAGCCTCATCCTCCCACCACCCTACAGCACATCTATGGTAGGTAGAATACACTCCTAACACACTCTTCAGTGTCAGGAGTTCAGTGAGGCATCTCGCCACCTGCTAGTGCTCCACGGCCCCACTGTACAATTCTGTCTATTGGCTGTGATGTGATTCCTAAATGTCCAATTATTTGCTGCACCTTGGAGCATCTTTGAGTTTGGGTGGGTTATGCATTGTATTAATCAAGGAAATATGTTTACATGAATATATATAAGATTGTTGAAAAATTCAGTGAAACAGTGATTTTTATTGCAAAACAATTGTACTGTACTGGACAATAATTTCAAAACAGAGTGGTAGACATTCAGTCTTAAAATTCATTCTTACTGAGAGCCAGTCTATCAGAAACAAAAATTCTCCAAAAACAGGGATAATTTGGAATTAATCAGGATGTATAGAGCTAGGAGTAATGTGGCTGGAGTGCAAGTGGTCATGTTCAATAAATTTAGCAGATCCCTCTTTTTATTTTAAACCATAAGAAAACCTTTAAATATTACATGATTTCTATTGCTGATGTATCCACTATAATAATCCACTACTTCTGAGTTTTCTCCAATGCAACTGTCATTGAATCTATTCTTGGTAAATTGTCACAATTTAAATATTTTTTCTTTCTTTTAAATGTAGCCATGTGATTTAAATATTCTGGAGCAATAACTGTAGCAACAAAGGAATAAGGTTTCAATATTTTTTTAAATTTTATGATGTCTATACACATTATTTCCTCTGTTTAAGAAATACTAAACATCTGACAACTACAACATTGTATACTATCAAATAATACACAGTTAATATTATCCTCCAACAAAAACTTTTTAGCCAGATTTTGTCAAAAGCAGACTTCCTAAATATTTTTTAAACAATTTCCTTTTTAAAATTATTTTTGTTTTACCATGATTTTACCATTACTTTGAAATTAAATATAAATAACTATGTCATGCTTTTAAACACTGCATAAGGTTGAGAGTACAAAACGCTATTCAGACAGAGAAGTCAATGTATTTGTTCTGTCCCATTTTTTGACGCCCTGTTTGCTTTTTTGACTGTGACAGAATTATTCCCATTGGCGTTGATAGTTCATGGCCATTCAGAGATCAGACTCAGGTGACGGAGGATTTAGTTATTTTATCTATCCTTTAAAAAAGGTATTTTTAATATTAAAAGTAAGAGGAAAATAATGCAAATCTGACCACAAATAGCTGTGCTTAAGGACATACTGTAAAGTAAGCTGTATAAAACTCTGTGATAATATTTCTTCACACTTCATATCAGAAGGGGGCACTAGTGATCCACTGTAAACAGCCAGTGAAACACTGCTTCTGTTATACCATATTTAATAATCATATAATTTTCCCATTTAATATTAAGGACATTTTGTGAGCATATTAAGATTATAAATATCGAATGCTAGTTTTAAAAGTTAAATAATTAATAATTGATACATAAATATAATCTGTCTTTTTACATTATTATTATAATAATACTAAAATTACAGTTCACTGACAGGCTGTAACTGTGAGATCATGCTTATTGTGAAATTCCTAGTCTGGTGACTCCTGGTATAAAATAGCTTAGTTTCATATGTACAGCATTTTTCTAATTTAAGGGAAGTATATGAAATCAAGGTCCATTTTTTCTTTTTAAAAAATTCTATTTGCATATGTTGTAACTTTATTTTTTGTACTTGTATCAAATAAAGTGTATATGAAATCAATGTAAAAATTATTACATGAATTCTCGTTCGGCTAAATGGCTGAGTGAAAGGGTGTGCTTTACAATGCTAACTTTTTTTGTCCTGAGGTCAGCGTTATTTGGTCCTGTGCATTTTCGCATGGTGTTAATGTTTCTTTGGCCTCTAAATTGAGGTCAAGCTGAGATGGCTGGGTTATTTCAAATAAGCAAATTTGGTTGAGCCATCTGAGGAAGATGAACAATTTTATGGTTTCTTTCCCTTATATTCTGACTGTATAGGATGAAATCTGGCCAAGTGCACAAAATTATGGAAGACTTAAGAGACTTAAGATAACAGCAGAAACCACCAGCTGACTGTTTGAATCTGTGGTTGATAAATGTTACCGTGCATAACCAAATAACTCCTTATTAGAGATGTGTGATTGCAGTGTTTGTGAAATAGTGATCTAGACACAATAAATTAAATTATATATTTGAAATATTGCCTATTTCTTAACATATAAAAGTGAGGGCCAGTGGCTTATCTGACCATAATATTTAACTATTGAATTTTGGGTGAAGTTCCAAAGGACGAGCATGCCACATGAATAAGTATCTTGTTTTACTGAAAAGGTGCACATGCAAATTGTTCAAAATCAAAACTCTCCCTTTTAGTCTAAGTTGCTAACATGGGTTTCATGATACATTATTTGTAAGCTTGGACCCAGTTTCTACTCTTACTTAGAAGTAAATCTGGCATCACTCTTCTGAAAGCAGCAGGGCAGTTCTGGATTTACGTCAGTGTAACTGAAAGTAGAATTAAGCTGTAAATTTAAAAAGTGTCTGAGTTGCATCTTCAAGATATAAATGCATGAGTATAAGCAAGTACTGTAGTTGTATATTCATACCATACATTTTGCACAAAAACTGGTACTTGTGCAAATAAAAAGCTACATTCTCTCTAAAATATCCATCTTCAGCGTGCAAATATAACTGGTATCCTAGACATGCAATTGATTTTAAAAAGATCAGAATGATAAATATGTTACAATCTTCATCAACTTATCATTTGCATGAAACCACCAATGGTCTTCAGAAAATCATTTTTGAAGGTTCCTGTCAGGGCACCGTATTTTCTACGCACAGAATTTGCCTTAGAATTCACCAGCTTCTACAGAGTTGTGTGGCTGAATCAAAGTTTTCATTAAAAAAAAAAATCAGAATTATTCATTTGATTGCAAAGGAAATCTTCCAGACTGACTGTTGTTTTACAGGGTTTTGCAAACAGTCTGAAACAATAGCTCGGAGAGGTCTCCATTTATCTCAATAGTGAGCTAATTCCAAGGCCAGCTGATGTCATTTCATATGTGAGTATTGTTGACTCTCTAACATCTGATCATTTTAGCTGAAATAATTGTTGCTAGATATAGTGGTAAGTATCGGAGCAATATTAGTGTTGGCTTGCTAATGAGAGGAGCTTGGCATTCAAAGGAAAAAATGTTTTTTGGTGATCGTCTAAACTCCATTACTTGTGATGCCAAAGTGAGATACCACTGAGTAGGTTGTACAAGTATTCATTATACATATATTCCTCCTTATTTTTGCTAGATTTGAACAGCAGTGGAAACAGGTAACAGTATTAACTTATGAATAGTCACCATTACACTTCAGAGTTAACACTCAGTTTTGATAAATAGAGCAGTTCACATCTTTCCCCAACATATTGCATCAGGCTGTCTGAAGTCTAATGATATGTGAGTGGTGTTAATTGTTTCACTGCTGATGAAAGAATAAAGAAGGTATGGTGATACAATGAAAACTTGTGAATAGAATTTTTTTTTCTATATTAAATGGGCTGAGCGTGGTTTTGGGGTCAGAATTTACTTTTTCACCTGTGCAGTTCAACTTCTGGTTCCAATCAAACTCCTGATTTCAAATATTCTCTCTGACCTAGTCTCCCACCAAAAATTGAGTTACATGCAACCCTGCCTACACTAGTGGGAATGAAAAAGTCCCTTCACAGTACTGAAATCCAAACTAAGAGGAATGTCCTAAAGCCCCAAATGACACTTACGAAGCAGTTACACGTTTAGTGTCCATGCTGATATCCCCTACGATGCAGTTGTACGTTTTCATTACAAAAGTGGTACTCTGAAAATTGGGAAATTTCAAGGCAGCCTAAAATAAATTTGATTTAATTGTAAAATAAATACAAACAGCAGAATCCTGTTCTTACATTGTGATAACTCAGAGCAGAATTTGGCCCAGCTAGTATTATACTGACTATCATTTATTTTTGTATTTCATTCTCTGAATAACCTCTGTTTTTCTTTTTATTTACTCAAAGTTGCTATAGCATTGGCTGCAGAATTCAGAACCAGATAACTACAGAAAACAGAACAGGTTGCCAGAAAATTTGAGTTCAGAGTTTCACAAGTACGCATTATTTTGGTAAATGTAAAAGCCAGATTCTGGTCTAGTTCATACCTATGTAAATTTGAAATAATTCCATGGAAGTCTCTGGAGTTACCCCAAGTTTACATTGGTGTAAGTAAGAACAGAATGTAGTGTAGAGGAGTAATATGCAACTTCTAGAGAGATCTAATTATGTTAACTTCCGCAATGCCGAAAAAAATAAAAACTCTACAAGTTCTTTTGAACCCATGGATATAACAGATTTTTAGCGGGCTGAACATTTTTTTCATAGCTGTACGTATCGCTTATGCCTTATATGAGGAGGGTAGAGCTGGAATATCATCTAAAGAAATTGTGATTCGGAGGAAGGTTTTAGCATTAAGCCTATAAGAAAAAGCTTTGTTTCCACATTATTTACTTGACGTATAGCATGTTTCTGCTAACCTGGGTCAAGAAGCAATTCAGTTAATGCACAGCCTAGGATTAACATAATTAAACTTACCATCATTTAAGCAAGGAACCTAATATAATACATTAATATATAAAAATAGCACATGAATTGGCAGAGAGCAACTGTTCAAGTAAAGTTTCAACAGCATTGAGCTGGATCTTAAAGGTCTGTATAAATGCTAATATAGAAGTATAGTGTGTAATACATAGTAGAAGTTGCTATGAGAAAGCCAAATATTAATATTGACTTCACCTTCACAAAGGAATAAAAGGAAAATTTTGTTTCTGAAAACCAACATTGAATCCTGTGCTAAATGTACACGAGGCCCTGATGTAACAGGACTTTTTCGGACTTGAAAAATACTACCTTGTACTTTTCTATAGTATTTTTCATTCAAGGAACTTAAAGTACTTTACAAAGGTAGGTAAGTATTAGCTGCATTTTACAGATTGGAAAACAGAAGCACAGAGAGAGAGAGTAATTTTTTTCCAAAGTCACAAACTGAATCAGTGCCAGTCAGAAACAAGTTATTGGTCTTTTATGACTCCCAGTCCCTTACTCTAACCATTAGACTATCCTGTCCATCCACAGAAGACCTCCCCAAAATGTCTGTGACATGTCATATACCTCCACATTCTAGCTTACATTTCCTGAATTCTGATGTTTCCTGATGACTGAATTGTAGTCATTTCCCTCATCCCAAAAGTCCAATGGGCACGGGAACAATGCATGGTTATTCAAGAAATAAGGGGGCTTCTGGAGGCCAGGTAGGAGCAGAAAGGGAAAGGTGGCAAGAAGGGCCTGGTGGTGATTTGCTACAGAAATGTGTCCCAAACAAACCCTTTTAGGCTAGAATTTACGTAATTTTTCAACCAGCTGATATGTATTTAGGCCCAAGTATGAATTAGGTTATATAGTTTTTCAACTATTTGTGAAAGAGGATGGTGTCTGTGGTGACAAACCAGGAAAGAATTCATCATAGAATCATAGAATCACAGAATCTCAGGGTTGGAAGGGACCTCAGAAGGTCATCTAGTCCAACCCCCTGCTCGAAGCAGGACCAATCCCCAGTTAAATCATGGGACATCATGGGACATCATGGGACAGAGAGTTGTTTCACTGGCTGCTGACATGGATTTTTTGAGGGAATGTTGTTGGGCGTGTTTGTGGTGTGATTGTGCTAGCATGCCCATTTATATGGTCCCTGATAGACTTTTATATGGTCAAAGTCTGAGGAATGGGCTAGAGCTTTTGAACTGGCTGTATGGTTTTGAACATGAGACACGGCAGAAGAAAGGAGACAAAAGTAAGACTTTGATATTCTGTTATGGACTTTCTTTTCCCTTTGTTCCTCCCCTTTTGTGTTTCATTATGCTATAACAGATAGAGTCCCAATCATTTAAAGTGTGGCTTTGATCTGAAAACTGACTGTAAAAATGCATGTTACTTCGCAGCCTCAGTGACTTCCACATCAAGTGTGATCACTTGAGAAGTAAAAAGATGGTTTGTCTGATTGTCAGACCTGCAAAATCTACCTAGGTTCTGAGAATCAAGCTGTAGAGGTGGTCAAAAATTTTTGTTGGAATGATTTTTCTGACACCCCCCTTCCCCCCCCCCCGAATCCTTTTTTCAAAATCAAATCTTTCGGTGAGAGAATTTCACTTTTGCTAAACAATTTTGATTTTTCCATCAGGAAAATTGAAATGGTGGCTCCCAACTGTCTGCCTCAGAGGCTCTTGTCAGTTTCACTTTCTGACAGTGAAATTGACAAAAGCTATCCTGGAGGGCTGCCAGGCGAGATCCCCAGGCTCTCACCAGGCCTGGGAGACAGAGAGCCAGAAAGTCTTAGGTGTTCCACCTCTACATTCCTCCCCAGCTCTTGGACCCAGCAAGCCCTAGGTATTCTGCATCTTGGGCTCCTGAGCTTGAGGAGAAGAGTGGAGGCAGAGTACCCTGGCTCTCCTCCTCTGGAGCTTTGGAGCTTTCCTTCAGAGCTTGGGGGGGGGGGGGTGCATGGCTAGGCTCTCTAAGTCTAAGGCAAGCATCCAGGAAGTCTGAAAATTCTGTCTTGAAGCAAAATTTGTATTTAAATTCTTTCCAGGGAAATATTTCATGGCTTTTGACATTTCATCCAAGTCAGGATTAAAATTCTTTCAAAAAAGTGAATTTTTTTGTTGGAACAAATTCCCATTTTTCAATCAGCTACTAATCAGTGAAATTTGTGAAGAATATATTGGAACAAGACCTTTTAACATTGCTGGTGGTTACATCTGTATTTAAGCTTGCTGCTGAACAGTAAATCCTTTTTTTCACATTCATATAACTTTTTTATAAAAAATCCCCTTTAGGGCTTTGACCCATTGTTGGTCTCTGCCAATATTACTAAATCTTACCGAACTCCAGTAAATACTCATCAGAGTCTCTTTCTCCAAGCAACTTCAGAAGCATGTTTAATATTTCAACCAGTGCATGCAAGGCAGGCACAGTGTTTCTATAGTTAGAGCCTGGTCCTTTGAGGTGCTGAGCACCTTTTACACTCATTGAAGACCATGGCAGTCGAGGATGCTCTGCACCTTGCAATATCAGGCCTTGGTAGCTTTTGGATGGTGTTTTTTTCATTTCAAACAAAATGCTGGTATGACCACCTTAGGCCATAATCGACTCCAAAATTTCAACCTCCCAATTTTTTCTCTGGCTGAAATTGGCCAGATCATTTACCTCTCCTCACAGGGCTTAAAGTAGCCTCCCACTCCCATTAGGCCCCTGGCTTCCTGACAAGAAATCAAAGAAAATATAAGTAAAATAAACAGAGTGTACTAACCTTAAATTGCCTTTTTAATTTTTTGTTTTCTGTTTCTTTATTTAAAATCTATACCTAGAGGCAGAGGAAAGGGAGCAGGAAGGAGGGTAGTTGGGGCATGTGGTTATGTTAGTGGAGGAGAAGGAAGACAGGCCATTGGTGTTTAGGGGGGACAGTGGAGTAGTCAGGAAGGGCCCTCAAGAAGTGGAGTGGAGTAGTCAGGAAGGGCCCTCAAGTTTTAAGGGGCAATGGAAGAGAAGGGTACTGCTGGTTTAACATATGGTTCCCTGCTTCAGCAGAACAAATAAGATTTCAGTGATTTGTATGATGAATTTGCTTCAAGAAGGTGTGATTAGCACTGTTGGCTTTTCACTGTATACACTTTTAATGAGTAGCTTGTGTTACTATAAAAAGAGTTGAACACTCTTTTAACAGAGGATGTTCTGACAGAAACATAATTTATATAAGACTCCCCCCTACCGCTGAAAAACTATGAGAGGACACATCTGGAAAGATCTCTTTTATGATCCCAGTGGAACTTTGTCAATAATTCACCATGAATAATTTATTCATAAAAAAATTCTTTGGTTTATGGGAACTTGTGACCTGTCCATTGTCTGATAGTATAGTAAGGTTGGGCCTTTAGTACTTCTACCCAACCAATTAGCTGTGGCGTTGGTGTCATCTCCTTTTTTTAAAGGTCATTACGCATGTGTGACAAATTACCCCCCATATAAAGAGCTATGTATCTGGAATTTCCTACATGTGGCTTAAGAGAAATAAACTACAGCTAACCAATGCATAGCTTGATTTATTTTCTTTAATATAAATAAAGCTTTGGCTCCATAGAATTGAAAGTATGATTGAATAGGATTATTCTTGGAGAGAAACAATTGTACTTTGTGACTGAAACCAAACAGGCATTCTTAATGCTAAAAAAAAAATCACACCTGATAGGATTCAAAATTGTTGGCAGCTAGGATTATAAAATGGTCTCCTGAAATGTAAAATAATGAAATTTATCCTTTAACTTGTCAGTGCTACTGAACAGAAGGAAGACCTGAGACCTACCTATGCCTTTCCATCCACCTACCTGGTAATGTCCAGTACAGCATAGAAAAAAGACTGTGTTGAAACAGTCACTATGCACTTTTACTTGAAGATGCTTAAATATCATCAAAGTTTAGGAGTGTGGAGGATGGTCAGAGAGTGAAAAAACACACATGAGCTGCAAACAGAGTGTAAGGTAAGTCCAGTCTGTTAATACTTCTGACTACTGCGGGAAGAATCCAATTGTAGTGTTGAAACATAACTGTCACTGAAATAAACCAAGCAGTTCCCTGAAGGGAGAGGGAGGCAGATGACCGTACTTCAAGAGGTGTAAAGACCACTTTGGCTAGACTTCCCTGGATTCTGAAGCTTGCTGGCAAGAGCAGAATAGACTATGGAAAAGAGGGAATGACCAGGTACAAATATAATATGGGTATTTCAGCCACCTTTTCCTGTGGTGGATGCGATACAAAGTAGGTATAAAAACGTGACTCTGCATGATTTATTTAGTCTGGAGTAAAGGGGGCTGCTGGGAGGAGGAAAATTTCCGTTGCCTGCCCAACCCCCATGTATCTTGTCTAAAGGAAAGATGTGTTGGCTCATGAACCATGCTGGAGTATCTCAGAATTTCTCAAGCTGTGCCTGGTTTAAGACTAGGCATAGCTAGAAGAATGTTAATATCCAGACCAAGGCTGCTTCTGTCTGTGGAAGCCAATAAGGCCACCCGATGTTTGGCCACCAGACTTTCAGTTGAAATGTAGTAGTTGAATTTGGCTTACCAAATAAAGCCATTACTTGACCAGTTGATGATTTTTTGGCCATCTTTACTCTCTGAGATCTCTGTAACCCATTGTGCATCCTTCATCATCATCTCTTGAAGACTAATTTTTGTATTTCCCGTCTCCCCCCAAAAGAAAAGTTAATACTGCTGTCTTCTTTTCTATATGGAATTAGAAAGAGAAATGATTTGAGACTGTCACTATGAAAAAAAGTTCCGTGATTTTGTCAGTGGGCAGAGAAATAACAGTGTCAAGTCACAAAAACAAAACATCAAAATTAAAACTTTAGTGTTCAGTGGCTGGTGGGTAGCGTGTATGATTCTTTGTTAGCATCCGTCACTGTATAGTTTCGCAGACAGTTGCTTGGCATCTTAGTGAGCACAGACAAGCCTGCTCAAAGCAATGGGGCTGGTCAACACCTTGTCTTTTTCACTGTTTTATGTCTAAAGAAAAAAAGGAATGTTCTTCAGCTGAAGAGAATAAAGAGGCACCTTCAAAACACTAAATCTAATCCAAAGCATCAAACTAGTCTATGGCTTGGAAATGAAAGATATTTTCTATTCTTGAGTTTAGTGTAGTGGTGCTACAGGTGAGGTGAAAAGAATGCACATTCTCAACCTCTGTCTTTTATTCTCTCCGTTACTGTCTTTCCAAGTTTTCTTTTAGTCTCAGTCAAAGGTGACTTTTGTTTTGAAATGTTTCAACAAAAATCTGTCAGCCCAATTGTGAATTGTAAGTTTTACCTATTTAGGTCTTTTTTTGTGACTAGATAACTGAAACACTACTTACTTTTAACACTTCAACTTTGCTATTGATTTGATTATCAATGTAATGTGAGAAATCCTAGAAGCAGTAATCTGGCACACAAATGGATATAAATATTCCATAGCGCTTCACTGGTGTACCAAAACTGCTTATTATGCCAACCAATATCTATTTACTGTTTCCTTGTACTCCCCCCATCCATATGCCTATATCCATCTGGCTTCTCTTGTTTTGTATTTAGATTGTCATCCCTTTAGGGCAGAGACCATTTTTTTGTTCTGTGTTTGTACAGCTCCAAGCACAGTGGGGTTCTGGTCCAGGAGTAGTGCTCCTCAGGGCTATGGTAATATTAAAAAAAAATAACATTGCCAAACAGACAAACCAGGAAGCAGCAATACAGAGAAGATTAAGTAGATATGTACTAGCATATTCAACCTTTAATATCTTATCTAAAAATGAACGAAAACAAGAGGCTGCTTATTAGCCACCTCCATCACATCCTCTTTGTTCCTTGTAAGGTTAAAGAAGCAGCTTTCTGGAGTCCTATCAGATAAAATTTGCACTTGCAGATCCTATAAGAACTAAAAATGCAGCTCTCCCTGATGAGCAGGAGGAGGCTTGTAGGGATTCTTGTGAGATCCTTGTTGATTCTCACATGAAGGAGAATCTCACTTTCATTTTTAAATATTTTTTCAGCCTTTTTTCCTTGTGAAGAAAGCCTAGAAAATGTAAACTGATGTAAAGACATCACAAAAGGAACAAGCAGCGGAGCTCCAGGTCTGCAGGTGGCAGGGATTTTGGTTCTTCAGCAGAAGGCTACACTGGCAACCTGTCACACATTTTATGTAAAACGACTCAGTGAAATCTGTGGTTTATCCCAAGGAATCATCTTGCTTTCCTGTCCAATAACTGGGCAAGTGAAAAGTAGGGTGATCATAGCAGTGGACTACCTTGGGGTGGGGTTGGCAAAAATGTGTTTTTGGGGCTTTCTCCAAAATACTTAGGCCAGCTCTCCTGTTTTTGATCCTCTCAGAGGCTGGAATTGAGTTGGCAGTTGCTCATTTAGCCAGATGCTGTGGCATAGGTGTGCAGGCCACTGCCACAGCAGCTGCTGCAAGGGGAGCTCCCTTCCTTCCCCACCAGTGCTGTTAGGTAAACGTAGATACATCCCTAATCCCTGAATTCCCCTTCCACTTCACTGACTGCTCCAGGAGTGCATGAAGGCCAGGAGAAGGGGAGGTGGGACCAAGCTGCTTTTGTGCTGTGGGGGAGTAATGCAATTGCTGCAGCTTGTCTCTCTATTCTGCCGCAGACTGGAGTTTGAAGAACTAGTACAAGGAATAAGCCTTGGTTGCCTTCTCCAAGGGGAAAGGGGGAATCACCGTTTCTCACATGAGCTAGAATGACCTCCAGCAGTCTGGTGAAGACCCATTCCACAAGAAACAACCAGAGAAGACCCATTCTCGACCTGACAAACTGCCTCACAATCAAAGGCCGCAGAACAATCTACCTGCCATCACTACCACTGTGAAGAACACCTGTCAGGTAGGGGAGCTGCCAACAGCAACTGGGGATGAAAAAGCATGGTGTTAGGGAAGGAATTGCTGGTTTTATGTGGTGGGGGGCTATTACTTTACCCATGCAACATTGCATGCATCATCAGGTGAGGTAGAAAATGTTCAAGGGACCCCTCATTAAAATGTTGGTAGCACATCACCAGTAAATCTTGCAACGTATGCATCCTATAGGAACCCCAGGGACAAATTTGACGTAATCTGGGGCCATCTCTATGAGAAAACAGGATGTAGGTTATTAAGAATTCACCAGCACCTCATGCATATTCTCCACCATTCTTATTCTCATTTCCCCTCTTTCTTTATCTTTTCTTTGTCTTTCAAGGTGTCAGCAGTATTGGGAGGTTTGTCAGGGCTAAAGTGGGAGATATGGTTATGTTGAAAGGTGTTAATGGATGCCATAGACCAGTTCTTTTATTAATAGACAATTTCAACAGTGGTGGGAATTGCTGTGTCACTAATCAGATGCTAGGGGCTCCAGGAACTCTTCCCTCCATTTTTCCCTTCCGGTTTTCTGATTTTCACCAAGGTTATGTCCATTGATGCCTAGAACATTCCCTTTAACTTTGGATGTTGTGTTCAAGTTATTGTGGCCCATCCACCAGAGAAATGCCATCAAGTTGAGTGCAAAGCCTTGCAAGCTTGGCCAACAATATTAATAAAGGTATTCTATTGCTGCTGGAGGCCTATATGTATTCCTCAGCCTGCCCCAAAGAGGATCTTTACATCATTTCATAAATCACCCCATTACTTTGCATAAGCTTTTGTGTCTGAAATTGTGTGCTAGTTAGAGCTGGTCAAAAAATTGAGACAAAACATGTTTTTATTAGAATTTGCTGATTCTTCTAAATTGTAACACTCTGCAGAGATGGGTTGATTTCAATGAAGTTCCTCCAGAAACCAGGCAGGGTTTCTGTTCCTCAACAGCTAACCTGAAGGTGGGGGACCACAGGGCAGCCCATAGAGTGGACTATCTCAGAGTCAGGATCCCCAGGGCTTTCCCTTTTACAGAGAATTTTAAAATTTTAGTGTTTTGTTCTGAACTGAAATGAAACCAAATTTCAGAATATCAAAATCCTTCATGAAATGGAATTATATTTCTCCATACAGCTCTAGTATTAGACTCTGCACAGTGACAGAACAGCTCATAGTCAGTGTACAGAGTGCACTAGCTAGTAATTGAATTGTTATGCTAGAATGGGATTTTCTTACGTGCCTTTCTCCTCCTCTTCACATCGGTGCATGCCCCTCGTGCCCTCCAGCTCACTCAGCTGACCCTACTAAACTAACCCCCTTGCTTCCCTCAACAGTTGAAAAAGATCCCAAGAGAAGCACAAGAATTGATCTGAATTCTTTGAAAATAACACTCTCCCTCGAGCACTTTTGTTCTCTTGCATTTCTTTGTTTCCTTTCTTCCCCCATGCTTAGTTTTCATTTTTGTTGTGTTACTTTCTAATGTAGCGCCTGATCCTATGAGCTGCTGCACACTCAACTTCCATTGAACTCCACTTTGTAGAACCTTGAAGGGCACAATCAGCATCTCACTATACTGAGCCCTTGGTGGATCCCTTCCAAACTGGCACAGTTATGTGCCCAAAATAGAGGGTTTGTACTGCAACCCACATACACAAGGGTGAATCAAGCATCCCTCATGGATGAAAATATTTATGACTGATTCTGGAATTCTCCCAAGGTCCAACAGCAGTGCATGGGTTAAAGTGCTTAAGAGCGTGTGGTTCAGAGCACTAGGAAATGATCTAACTAAAACTTGTACATTATAGTAATTTAGATGTCATTGGTCAGGAATCAGCTATTGACCATTACATATTTCATAAGAGACTAAAATAATAGGCAGGTAGAGTTCTAAAGCATTAGGAGCTATCGAACTGTTTATTAAAAATTCACCAATGTACGATCATGCCTTAACTTTGATTTGTTTTCATAGTACATTAAAAACAAAGTAAATCACCTTTCAAGTGAGACGAAGATATCTTACCTTGCGTTAGACATTTTGGCCTGGTTCTGCCTGATGATGATTGCCTTTCTATCTCATCCTCATTGATCTAGAAGTTAATCTCATAGAAATCAATAGTTTCATGTGCATAAAATACAAACAAGATCAAGCTCTCCCAAGTCAATCCTGAGATTCAAAGAAGAGTATCAATGAAGGTGGGGAAAGTTGTTAAGCAAAAGATTAAATGCAATGAATAGAAAAACTGCACAGTATGTGTTGGTCCTGCTGTACTGCTCAGGTAAAACTCCCCTTGAAACTGTGAATAAGGGCTGTAGGATTGAGCTCTCTGTGGCTGTTGTAAAGATGAACCTTATTTCATTGAAATTTTCTGTTGAAAAATTTTCACAGTCCTTGTATGATCTGGAGTCTTTGCATTTGGCTGGTGGCTTTCAATAAATCCATATTCATAGTCTTCCATATTATTTTCTCTGTCACTGCTGTGTTTGCATTACTGCAAATCTTTGCATGGATGGTCATAGGCAGTGTTGTCAGAAACTTTACAGTTGCAAATACTCTGCTAAATCCCAGCTTTTTCTCTCTCCATGATTTAAAAAAAGCCACCCAGAATATGCCTATTTATCATTATCTTTTATGTTAGCACATAGGAAAGATATTATTGTTTAGCTTTCTATTTCTTTTGCATTTTACTCACTCAAGTCCATTTTGAAGTATGGTGAATTACTTGATGATTTCATGCTAACACATTCCAGTATCTAATAGTGAGCTTCTCAGGGACTAGAATTGTTTTTCCTGTTAGTGTTTCTCAAATGGTTGTGTTAATAGGTATAGAGGAACTGATTCACTTTAAATAAGATCAGAGCCTTCATTCTTCACTTCAGCTAAACACAGTCTGAACATGTCTTGAGTTTGGGGAAACTTTAACTCACTCTTACTCTGCTCCTTCACTTTTTTGACAGCAGAATCTGCTGCTGTGCACTTTGGGGAGTCAAGAATGGGAACCCCCCAGTATGTAACATATGAGAAGAGCAGCAGTAGGTGCCTTGACCTTAAACTTTCACTTTCTTTCTCCTTTCACGTCTCTGTACTGTAACTATCACAGTCACTGCAATGTGAGTCACATGAAATAAAAATGTTCCACTATTACTGTTGGAAAAGATGAGAAGAGCCACTGGAGCCAATTTGGCTGCACAAGGAGATTTTTAGCTATCTAAACACCAAAAGGGATACATACAGGAAATGGAAGGAGGGGCATGTCACAAAGGAAGTATACATGGGAATACAAGGTAAAGAAAGAGTTACAGCTGGAAAGAAATTTTAGAGATGACAGGAAGGGATTCTTTAAATGGGTCAGACAAAAAAGAAAGACCAAGGACGGTGTGGGTCTGGCCCTCAATGGAGACGGTGAGCTGGCAAGATGATAGGAAGGCAGAGCTGCTCAATGCCTACTTTGCTTCATTCTTCTCACAAACAAATAATGTGACTGGATGATATTTACAAACTCATAGATAACAGGAGAAGTCCCAGAAGACTGGAGCAGGACTAATGTAGTACCCAACTTTAAAAAGGGGGAAAAGGAGGAGCCAGGAAACTATAGATCAGTCAGTCTGACTTTGATAATTGGGAAGCCACTAGAACAACTGATTTGATGGATGGGGGAGTGCAGTGGATATAATATACCTGGACTTCAGCAAGGCTTTTGACACAGTCCCACATGGCATTCTGATAAGCTGGAGCTTATGCAGGCTTGACATAACTACCATTAAATGGATACATAATTGATTAAACAACAACCTCAAACACAGAATAACTATTAATGGAATGATGTCAAATTGGAGGGAGGTTGTAGGGTTCCACAGGGATCTGTTCTGGGTCCAGTGTTGTTTAACATCTTTATTAATGGCCTGGATGTAGGTGTAGAGAGCATACTGATCAAGTTTGCATATGATACAAAGCTGGTGGAGTTCCCAATACTTCAGAAGATTGAGCTAAAATTCAGAGGGACCTTGATAAATTGAGAGAACTAGACCATAGACAGCAAAATGAAATTCAACAAAGACAAATGTAAGGTGCTACACTGAGGGAAGAAAAAACAAATCCCCAAATACAGAATGGGGGAAAACTGGCTTCGCAGCAGCACTGCTAAAAAGGATCTGGGAGTTGTGGTGGATCACAGCATCACCATGAGTCAGCAGTATGATGCTGTTGCAGAAAAGCAAATTCAATTTTAGGTTGCATTAACAGAGGCATAGCATGCAAGTCATGGGAGGTGATAGAACTGCTCTACTCAGCACTGGTTAGGTCTCAGATGGAGTATTGTGTCCAATTTTGGTCACCAAAACATAGAATGGAAGTTGAGAAACTGGAAAGGATCCAGAGGTGAGCAACAAACATGGTCAAAGGGATGGAAGGCAAGCCACACGAGCAAAGGCTGAAGGAGCTGTATATGTTTACTTTCGAAAAGATGAGATTAAGGGAGGGGGATATGATAGCGGTCTTCTGATGTTTGAAAAGCTGCCACAAAATAGATGGAGAAAAGTTGTTGTTTTGCCACAGGGGGTAGGACAAGAGGCAATGGGTTCAAACTACAGGATAGCAGGTTTAGATTAAATCTCAGGAAAAACTTCTTAACTGTACAAGCAGTAGGACAATGGAACAGACTGCCTCGGAAGGATGTGGAAACTTCTTCACTGGAGGTTTTCAAAAGGAAGCTGGATAGCCATCTGTCTTAGGCCTTATCTACACTAAAAGGCTAGGTCAAAGTTAGCCATGTTAGGTCAATTTTATAATTAATGTATCTACACAAACAACCCCGTTCCGTGGACCTCAAGGGTTCTTCAAATTGACTGCTGTACTCCTCCCTGGTGAGGGGAGTAGCACTAAAATCCACCATCCTGGGTCGAATTTGGGGTAGTGTAGTCACAGCGCTGTGCAATTCGATGGTATTGGCCTCCAGGAGCTATCCCAGAGTGCTCCAGTGTGACCACTCTGGACAGCATTTTCAACTCTGCTGCACTAGCAAGGTACACAGGAAAATCCCTGGGATCTTTTGAATTTCATTTCCTGTTTGGTCAGCGTGGTGAGCTCAGCAGAACAGGTGACCATGCAGTCCCAGAATTGTAAATGAGCTCCAGCATGGAGCAAACAGGAGACACTGGATCTGATTGCTGTGTGGGAGAAGAATCTGTGCAGGCAGAACTCCGAACCAGCAGAAGAAATGCTGATACATATGCCACCATGCACTGCGTGATTTTGGAGAGAGGCTACACCAGGGATGCAAAGCAGTGCTATGTGAAAATTAAGGAGCTCAGGCAAGCCTACCAAAAGACAAAGGAGGCAAACTGTCGCTCCAGGTCAGAGCCCCAGATATGCCGCTTCTATGATCAGCTGCATGGCATTCTAGGGGGGACCCTACCAGTACCCCGACACTCTCCGTGGACACCTGCAAGGTGACAGCCTCAGGCAATACAGATGAGGATTTTGTGGATGAGGAAGAGGAGGAGGAGAATGTTCAGCAGGCAAACAGAGAATCCATTCTCCCTGGCAGCCAGGACCTTTTCCTCACCCTGGAGCCAATACTCTCCCAAGGCAGGATCCCTGGCCCTGAAGGTGGAGAAGGCACGTCTGGTGAGTGCACATTTGTAACAACAGTACAGGGGTTAAAAGCAATTGTGTTTAATGTTTGATTTGCCCTGAACAATTGGGATGCATTCGCGGCCAGTACAGCTAATGGAAAAGTCTGTTAACGTGTCTGGGGATGGAGCAGGAATCCTCCAGGAACATCTCCATGAAGCTCTCCTGGAGGTACTCTGAAAGCCTTTGCAGAAGGTTTCTGGGGAGGGCTGCCTTATTTTGTCCTCCACGGTAGGACACTTTACCGCAGCAAGCAGTCTGGGATCATTGCAGCACAAAGCATGGGAGCGAATGATCCTGGGTTTTGGCTGCATTCATGCAACATTCGGCTTTATCTTTCTGCATCAGCCTCCGGAGAGTGCTATCATTCATGGTCACCTGGTTGAAATAAGGGAAGTTTTGTAAGGGAACTGTAATCCCCTCTGTTTGCTGATCCCCGACACATTAGATACCAGGCATGCTGGCCGTTTGCGTTTGGCTAAAAGGGATCATCCCAGAGAATAGCCACTCTGGGGGGAGGGGTGTGTGTGTGTGGAATGCACATGCTGCACATCCACCCCAAAACCGCAGTCCCTCCTTTTAAACAGCAAACACAACCGGCACTGGTTGCTATGGGAAAGGAGGGCGCTGCAGTTTGAAACCATTCCCACATGTTATGAACGCAGAAGAAGCCAACCCCATGTACCCTTTTGCTTACCATGGCTGCCTGCAAACCGAATTCTGTTACCCAACAGTGTGGTGTGTCGCCATATCGCAGGCACTCCATATAAAAGGCAAAATGCGACCTTGTCCCTAAAACACATGTGATGTCTGCTGTGAATTGCTTGATTCACTGTGAAAGTCATATTTCTGAGAACAAAAGGGAATCTTGTGTAAAGTTTACTCTCCCTGCTCCCCCTCTCACCCCACTGCATCTGCAAATGTTTCTATACTACCCGCATCGACTCCGGCCCTGAGGTTATTGCAGATTAGAAGGTGGAAAAAAACCTCACTCACAATGACATGTTTTCAGAACTCATGCAGTCCTCCCACACTGATAGGGCACAGCTGAATGCATGGAGGCATTCAGTGGCAGAAGCCAGGAAAGCATACAGTGAGCATGATCGTAACACGCAGGAGGAGATGCTGAGGCTAATGGGGAGCAAAAGGACATGATGAGGCATCTGGTGGAGCTGCAGGAAAGGCAACTAGACTACAGACCCCTACTGCAGCCATTTTGTAACCGCCTGCCCTCCTTGCCAAGTTCCATATCCTCCTCACCGAGATGCCCAGACGGGGTGGGGTGGGATGGGGGAGGAGGCAGCTCCGGGAACCCTGCCACTCAACTCCAGGGGATGGCCCAAGCAACAGAAGGCTGTCATTCAAACAGCTTTGATTTGTAGTGGGGCTACAATAAGCAATGTGGCTTTGTCCTTCCCTCCTCTTCCACCCCACCCCGTTATTAAACCCTTGTACACCCGGGCTTCTTTTTACTTGTCAGATTTGCCAGTGATCTTGAGGTTTTTTTAATAAATAAAGAATGAATGGATTCAGAACAATAGGGACTTTATTTCCTGTGCTGGCTGTGGTCGAAGGTGGGAGGGGGATTGGCTTACAGGGAAGCACATTCACCAAAGGGGGTGGCTTTGCATCAAGGACAAATACACACAACTGTCACACCATAGCCTGGTCAGTCATTAAACTGTTTTTCAAAGCCTCTCTGATGCGCAGCACACGTCAGTGTGCTCTTCTAATTGCTATGGTGTCTGGTTGTTCAAAATTAGCCTCCAGGCGATCTGCCTCAACCTCCCACCCCGCCATAAAGCTCCCACCCCACCCTTACTCACAGATATTATGGAGCACACAGCAAGCAGCAATAACAATGGGAATTTTGCTTTTGCTGAGGTCTAACCTACTCAGCAAACTGCACCACCGCCCTTTTAAATGCCCAAATGATGACCACCATTCGATCACCATTCTGCACTTGCTCAGCCTATAGTTGAACTGCTCCTTATTGCTGTCCAGGCTGCCTGTGTATGGGTTCATGAGCCATGGAAGCAAGGGTAGGCTGGGTCTCCAGGGATAACTATAGGCATTTCAACATCCCCAACGGTAATTTTCTGGTCTGGGAAGAAAGTCCCTTCTTGCAGCTTTCCAAACAGCCCGGAGTTCCGAAAGATGAGAGCATCATGCACCTTTCCCAGCCCTCCCACATTGATGTTGATGAAATGGCCCTTTTGATCCACCAGTGCTTGCAACACCATTGAGAAGTACCCCTTGCGGTTTATGTACTGTTTGACAAGGTGGTCTGGTGCCAAGATAGAGATATGCATTCTGTCTATTGCCCCACCATAGTTAGGGATCCCCATTGCAGCAAATCCATCCACTATGCCCTGCACATTTCCCAGAGTCACTACCCTTCTTAGCAGAAGGGTATTGATTGCCCTGGCAACTTGGATCACAGTAGCCCCACGGTAGATTTGCCCACTCTGAATTGATTCCTGACTGACGGGTAGCAGTCAGGCGTTGCATGCTTTCACAGGGCTATCGCCACTCGCTTCTCAACTGACAGGGCAGGTCTCATCTTGGTATTCCTTTGCTTCAGGGTGGGGAAAAGCAACTCACAAAGTTCTATGAAAATGGCCTTATGCATGCAAAAGTTTTGCAGCCACTGGGAATTATCCCGTACCTGCAACGCTATGCGGTCCCACCGGTCTGTGCTTGTTTGCTGGGCCCAGAATCAGTGTTCCACTGTATCAGCATGCCCCAACGCCATCATGGTATGCCAGTTACCACATCCCACGCTTCCAGGAACATCTGTGTCCATGTCCTCCTCACAAACTTCCTAGTGATTCTTAGCCAGGTTCTGCACATGCTGCAGGATAATACACGGGGTGTTTACAATGCTCACAACAGCAGCGCTGAGCTGAGCGGGCTCCATGCTTGCCGTGCTATGGCATCTGCATAGATAACCCAGGAAAAAAGGCACAAAATGATTGTTTGTGATTGTTTTCAAGGAAGGAGGAGGAAGGGGAGACTGACGGCATGTACCCAAAACCACCCACGACAATGTTTTTGCCCCATAAGGAATAGGGAGCTTAACACAGTGGGCAGTGGGAACTATGGGATAGCTATCCACAGTGCACCACTCCGTGAGTTGATGCTAGCCACAGTATTGAGGACACACTCCACCGACCTAATGCACTTAGTGGGGACATGCACGATCGACTGTATAAAATTGGTTGCTAAAGACTGACTTCTATAAAATCAAACTAATTTCATAGTGTGGACATGCCCTTAGACACAACAAATGTTGCATCTTGAAGGCTAGATGACCCTTGTGGTCTGTTCTTACGTTATGATTCTATTGTATCGTGCTACTTGTTGTTTGCAAATATTTGGTATTTAGTTATGAAAATGTTCAACTCCCCACAAATCCTAGCATGAATGATTATTCTGCTAAAATAATTACATTATCATTAATAATAATATTTATTATTACCATAAGCATGTAGGAGCCCCAGTGATGGACCAAGACCCCATAGTGCTAGGTGCTGTCCAAATACAGAGCAAGAATATGATCTCTGCCCAGAGAGCCTACAATCTAAGTATAAGATAAGACAACAGTGGATGGGGGAGTGTAAGAAAACTATGTGATGTTATATTATTATTTTCTATCTCTCATGCATTAATCTCCTGTTAAGATTGGTTTACTGAACCTATCAGGGAACTGAAAGAATAATATGTGACTTTAGTGCCCAATCATAAACCACTATTTGTGAATAGTCAAAGTGAACTGTTCATGAGCACTCCTCAAACTGAAATGTTTTCATAAATAGTTGGTTAATCTTCCTGAATGACAAATGCATGTTTAGTAATTGGGAGCAGCTCTTTCCTTTAAGTTTCATTAGTCCCAGACTCCACTTTACCCCATCCTACAATCTCATCACTGTTGGTACAAGGGCCTCTTCTCTGCAGGGACCATCTTCTTCTGCTATTTGGAAGAGTCTTGCTGTGTCTGCACTTTGTGAGTCTCTCCTCTTCCCACCTCATTTCAAATATCAGATGCAAACATTTCTCCTATGTAGGACAGGCTGTGAAATTTCTATTAAAAAACATTTTTTTTTCAATGAAAAGCTGACCAACCTTTCAGCAAAAATATTTATGAAATTTCATTTGTGCTTTTAAACGAAGTCTTCTCTTCACCCTTGATTTACCCTGCCTAATCGCTCTACTTGGGTCATCTGTGTAATTATAGAAACTATACAAAGCATTTCAGACTTCAATTTGTGTAAACAACACTATGCAGAGTAAAGTTGTATTGTGCAGTTGGTGCTGTTGTGGAAGGATAGGGAGCCTGGGTCAGGCTTTTCTCCTGAACAGTGTAGTAGGAGGGCATGAAATCTTCCCATAGCCACCAAAGATAGTGGGCATGTTTTGGGGCATGTTTAACACTCACCCCAAAAAAGGTTAGGTTCTTAACTCAGGTTAGCTCATCAGAATTTAACACCTTTTTAGCGCTGTAGACATACCCCTAGCTATGCTGGGGAGTCATTTCAGCCTCTGGAGCTGATCTGAATGCCTTACATCCATTTCTGCTCTCCATCCCTCAGGATTGTGCAGGAGGTGCATCACAGAATTCTCCTTTCCCCCTTCAAATCTTTCGGAGGCTTATCTGATTCACTTGTTACTATTAATAGTACTTGTGTCTGTATTTATATCTAGCTAGCCATAATGTATTTATTTTATATTATATTTTATATACAATAGTGTATGTATCATTAAATGTGATTATGATTTCTTATTTGCAAAAGCAGCATATGTGAATGGTGTGGGCTTTTTTTTCTTTGAAGACTTGCTAGCTAATGCATTGGTATTTGGTGTTCACATATTTTAATATGCTGCATGCCTGAATGACAGATGATTATTTGACAAAGGAAATCTGGTCTTAAGCAAAATAGTCTAGTACTACATTTTGAAATAAACTATTATCATCACATCAGCTAAGTATATGTATCACGTTTTATAAATTTAGTAGCTGCCTATTGCCTATATTGTCTTTGTCCATGCTGACAACAAAAGGATAAATACAATGCATACAGTAGGTCCCTCTGGTTATACCATGAACATGACACATGTCATCCTATGATAAATTGGCTCTGTCTGTTCAATTTCAAATCCAAAGCTCTGGAGGCAGAGGTGTTAGGAAGCAGGCATAATTCTGGCAAACAGAGGCCTCAGATGCACAAAATTAGTGTGCATGGAACAGATAACACAAAGTGAGAGAGAGACAGAGAGGAAGTTTGCACAGGTTTGTCGACTTCCTGGGGTTTAGGTAGTACTGGCAGATGTTAGGTGTGAAAAAAACATCTGCAAGCATGATAATGAATGTAACCAGAATTTGAAGTGACAACTGTATCGAGCACAAATGTTGTCTTGTTTTCTCATTTGCATACCAATTAAATAAAAAAACAAATATTGGGCTCCAAAATTTGTTTGACAAATAATCTGTGGGGCTTACTCAGTACATCTGGGTCAAACATGTTGGCTGCTTGACATGCAGTATCAAAAGAAGATTTCAGCAAAAAAAAAAAATATTCAGATGGTTACCATGTACTGTACTTGT